>NC_057799.1:271713193-271760213 GCF_018294505.1 Triticum aestivum | reverse complement strand
CCCCTACCTCGTGGCCTCCTGGTTGGTGTCTTGACGTAGGGTCCAAGTCCTCTGGATCACGTTCGTTTCGAAAATCACGTTCCCGAAGGTTTCATTCCGTTTGGACTCCGTTTGATATTCTTTTTCTGCGAAACTCTGAAATAGGCAAAAAAACAACAATTCTGGGCTGGGCCTCCGGTTAATAGGCTAGTCCCAAAAATAATATAAAAGTGTATAATAAAGCCCAATAATGTCCGAAACAGAATATAATATAGCATGGAACAATCAAAAATTATAGATACGTTGGTGACATATCAATCCCCTAGGATTTCAACAGGCAAGTTGTGTTTCAGAATGGGTTCCTGTTTAAAGAATACTTCATCTATTTCCCTTCTTTCATTCATAAACATATCATTTTCATGGTGTAGCAAATATTGTTCTAAAGGATCACTAGGAGGCACGGCAATAGAAGCGAGACCAATAATTTCATCTTTACTAGGCAATTCCTCTTCACGGTGTTGTCTACGAAATTTAGAGAAATTAAACTCATGAGACATATCGCCCAAACCAATAGTAACAACATCCTTTTTGCAGTCTATTTTAGCATTAACAGTGTTCAAGAAGGGTCTACCAAAAATAATGGGACAAAAGCTATCTTGTGGGGAACCAAGAACAAGAAAATCAGCAGGATATTTAGTTTTCCCACACAGGACTTCAACATCTCTAACAATTCCCATTGGTGATATAGTATCTCTATTGGCAAGTTTAATTGTGACATCAATATCTTCTATCTCAGCAGGTGCAATATCATGCATAATTTCTTTATATAAGTCAAAAGGTATTGCGCTAGCACTAGCACCCATATCACATGAGCCATGATAACAATGACTCCTATTTTAACAGAAATAACAGGCATGCCTACCACGAGTCTATGTTTATCTTTAGCACAAGGTTTAGCAATTCTAGCAGTCTCATCACAGAAATGAATAACATGCCAATCAATATTATCAGACAAGAGATCTTTAACAATAGCAATATTAGGTTCAACTTTAACTTGTTCAGGAGGTGTATAAGTTATAATATTGCTTTTACGGACCATAGTTGATGCTTTAGCATGATCTTTTATCCTAACAGGAAAAGGTGGTTTCTCAACATAAGCAGTAGGAACAATAGGATCATTATAAGTGATAGTATTTTCTTCAACTTTAATAGGTGCAGCTACTTTACTTCTATGGGAGGATGATATTTAAACCACTTTTCCTTGGGGAGATCAACATGAGTAGCAAAAGATTCACAAAAAGAAGCTACTATCTCAGAGCCAAGTCCATATTTAGTGCTAAATTTATGGAAAACATCGGTATCCATAAAAGATTTAACACAATCAAACTTAGGTGTCATACCAGACTCCTTACATTCGTCGAGGTCCCAATCTTCAGAGTTGCGTTTAATTGTTTCCAATAAATCCCATTTGAATTCAATAGTCTTCATCATAAAAGAGCCAGCACAAGAAGTATCGAGCATGGTGCGATTGTTATCAGAAAGCCGAGCATAAATTTTTTGAATATTTATTTCTCTTGGGAGCTCATGATTGGGGCATGAATATAACATTGATTTAAGCCTCCCCCAAGCTTGAGCGATGCTTTCTCCTTCGCGAGGCCAAAAATTATATATATAATTGCGATCACGATGAACAAGATGCATAGGATAAAACTTCTAACGAAATTCCAATTTCAATCGTTTGTAGTTCCATGATCCCATATCATCACATAGCCTATACCATGTCAATGCATCTCCCTTCAAAGATAAAGGGAAGACCTTCTTCTTAATCACATCACCGGGCACACCTGCAAGCTTAAATAACCCACACACTTCATCCACATATATTAGGTGCTCATCAGGATGCATTGTTCCATCTCCTGCAAAGGGATTAGCTAGCAGTTTTTCTATCATACCCGAAGGAATCTCAAAGTAGACATTTTCATTTTCAGTAGGTTCAGTAGGTTGAGGAGCAACTCTTTTCTCTACTGGTCGGGGTGAAGATACCCCGAACAAGCCCCTCAGAGGATTACTTTCCATAGTAACAAGTGACAGTAAATTTCAGCACACTATATAAATTTTTCCTTACCAAATTCCACCTACCAAAGGCGCTTCACTCCCCGGCAACGGCGCCAGAAAAGAGTCTTGATGACCCACAAGTATAGGGGATATATCGTAGTCCTTTTGATAAGTAAGAGTGTCGAACCCAACGAGGAGCAGAAGGAAATGATAAGCGGTTTTCAGCAAGGTATTCTCTGCATGTACTGAAATAATAGGTAACAGATAGTCTTGTGATAAGATAATTTGTAACGAGCAACAAGTAACAAAAGTAAATAAAGTGCAGCAAGGTGGCCCAATCCTTTTTGTAGCAAAGACAAGCCTGGACAAAGTCTTATATAGAGAAAAGCGCTCCCGAGGACACATGGGAATTATCGTCAAGCTAGTTTTCATCACGTTCATATGATTCGCGTTTGGTACTTTGATAATTTGATATGTGGGTGGACCGGTGCTTGGGAGCTGCCCTTACTTGGACAAGCATCCCACTTATGATTAACCCCTATTGCAAGCTTCCGCAACTACAAAAGAAGTATTAAGGTAAACCTAACCATAGCATGAAACATGTGGATCCAAATCAGCCCCTTGCGAAGCAACGCATAAACTAGGGTTTAAGCTTCTGTCACTCTACCAACCCATCATCTACTTATTACTTCCCAATGCCTTCCTCTAGGCCCAAACAATGGTGAAGTGTCATGTAGTCGACGTTCACATAACACCACTAGAGGAGAGACAACATACATCTCATCAAAATATCGAATGAATACCAAATTCACATGACTACTAATAGCAAGACTTCTCCCATGTCCTCATGAACAAACATAACTACTCACAAAGCATATTCATGTTTATAATCAGAGGAGTATTAATATGCATAAAGGATCTGAACATATGATCTTCCACCAAATAAACCAACTAGCATCAACTACAAGGAGTAATCAACACTACTAGCAACCTACAGGTACCAATGCCAGACTATGAGACAAGAATTGGATACAAGAGATGAACTAGGGTTTGAGAGGAGATGGTGCTGGTGAAGATGTTGATGGAGATTGGCCCTCTCCCGATGAGAGGAGCGTTGGTCATGACGATGGCGATGATTTCCCCCTCCCGGAGGGAAGTGTCCCCGGCAGAACAGCTCTGCCGGAGCCCTAGATTGGTTCAGCCAAGGTTTCACCTTGTGGCGGCGGAGTCTCATCCCGAAAGCTTGCTTATGATTTTTCTTCGGACGAAAGACTTCATATAGCAGAAGATGGGCACCGGAGGGCCAACAGGGGGCCCACGAGGCAGGGGGCGCGCCCAGGGGGGTAGGGCGCGCCCCCCACCCTCGTGACCAGGGTGTGGGCCCCCTGTGGTATTTCTTCCGCTTAGTATTTTTTATTATTTCCAAAAATGACTTTCGTGGAGTTTGAGGACTTTTGGAGTTGTGCAGAATAAGTCTGTAATATTTGCTCCTTTTCCAGCCCAGAATTCCAGCTGCTGGCATTCTCCCTCCTTATGTAAACCTTGTAAAATAAGAGAGAATAGGCATAAGTATTGTGACATAATGTGTAATAACAGCCCATAATGCAATAAATATCGATATAAAAGCATGATGCAAAATGGACGTATCAGGAAGCCGCGCACCAGTTGTCTTTCTTTAGGATTTTTTGCATGAGAAAGCTAGGCACGGCATCTTTGCTCGGGTCCATCCCTGCAGCGTCGATAAACCCAATGGCTGAGCTCTATCTGGCAGGCCGGCCCCGTTCAAGTCACCTCCTGGGGTCGTTGGTGTCTGGCCTCCTCATGTAATCACTACAGGAGATTCATCCGGTGCAGGTTGCCTAACCATCTCGCAGGATTGCAGCAGCTATCAAGAATCAACACCAGGCGCAACCTGCTACCTCTTGAGCACCGCGTTGGTTTTCCCTTGAAGAGGAAAGGGTGATGCAGTAAAGTAGCGTAAGTATTTCCCTCAGTTTTTGAGAACCAAGGTATCAATCCAGTAGGAGGCCATGCACGAGTCCCTCGCACCCACATAAACAAATAAATCCTCGCAACCAACACAATAAAGAGGTTGTCAATCCCTTCACGGTCACTTACGAGAGTGAGATCTAATAGATATGATAAGATAATATTTTTGCTATTTTTATGATAAAGATGCAAAGTAAAATAAAAGGCAATAAAAATAGCTAAGTGTTGGAAGACTAATATGATGGAAGATAGACCCAGGGGCCATAGGTTTCACTAGTGGCTTCTCCCGAGAGCATAAGTATTACGGTGGGTGAACAAATTACTGTTGAGCAATTGACAGAATTGAGCATAATTATGAGAATATCTAGGTATGATCATGTATATAGGCATCACGTCCGCAACAAGTAGACCGACTCCTGCCTGCATCTACTACTATTACCCCACACATCGACCGCTATCCAGCATGCATCTAGAGTATTAAGTTCATAAGAACAGAGTAACGCTTTAAGTAAGATGACATGATGTAGAGGGATAAACTCATGCAATATGATATAAACCCCATCTTGTTATCCTCGATGGCAACAATACAATACGTGCCTTGCTGCCCCTACTGTCACTGGGAAAGGACACCGCAAGACTGAACCCAAAGCTAAGCACTTCTCCCATTGCAAGAAAGATCAATCCAGTAGGCCAAACCAAACTGATAATTCGAAGAGACTTGCAAAGATAACCAATCATACATAAAAGAATTCAGAGAAGATTCAAATATTGTTCATAGATAAACTTAATCATAAACCCACAATTCATCGGTCTCAACAAACACACCGCAAAAGAAGATTACATCGAATAGATGTCCACGAGAATCATGGAGAACTTTGTATTGAGATCCAAAGAGAGAGAAGAAGCCATCTAGCTAATAACTATGGACCCGAAGGTCTGAGGTAAACTACTCACACATCATCGGAGAGGCTATGGTGTTGATGTAGAAGCCCTCCGTGATCGATGCCCCCTCCGGCGGAGCTCCGGAAAAGGCCCCAAGATGGGATCTCACGGGTACAGAAGGTTGCGGTGGTGGAATTAGGTTTTTGGCTCCGTATCTGGTAGTTTGGGGGTACGTGGGTATATATAGGAGGAAGAAGTACGTCGGTGGAGCAACATGGGGCCCATGAGGGTGGAGGGCGCGCCCAGGGGGGTAGGCACGCCCCCTACCTTTTGTGTGCCTGGTTGATGTCTTGACGTAGGGTCCAAGTCCTCTGGATCACGTTCGTTCCGAAAATCACGTTCCCGAAGGCTTCATTCCGTTTGGACTCCGTTTGATATTCTTTTTCTGCGAAACTCTGAAATAGGCAAAAAACAACAATTCTGGGCTGGGCCTCCGGTTAATAGGTTAGTCCAAACAATAATATAAAAGTGTATAATAAAGCCCATTAATGTCCAAAACAGAATATAATATAGCATGGAACAATAAAAAATTATAGATACGTTGGAGACGTATCAAGCATCCCCAAGCTTAATTCCTGCTCGTCCTCGAGTAGGTAAATGATAAAAACAGAATTTTTGATGTGGAATGCTACTTGGCATAATTTCAATGTAATTTTCTTAATTGTGGTATGAATATTCAGATTCGAAAGATTCAAGATAAAAGTTTAATATTGACATAAAAGTAATAATACTTCAAGCATACTAACTAAGCAATTATGTCCTATCAAAATAACATGGCCAAAGAAAGCTCATCCCTACAAAATCATATAGTTTAGTCATGCTCCATTTTCGTCACACAAGAATGCTCTCATCATGCACAACCCCGATGACAAGCCAAGCAATTGTTTCATACATTAGTAATCTCAAACTTTTTCAACCTTCACGCAATACATGAGTGTGAGCCATGGATATAACACTATGGGTGGAATTGAATATAATGATGGGGGTTATGTGGAGAAGACAAAAATGAGAAAGTCTCACATCAACGCGGCTAATCAATGAGCTATGGAGATGCCCATCGATTGATGTTAATGCAAGGAGTAGGGATTGCCATGCAACGGATGCACTAGAGCTATAAATGCATGAAAGCTCAGCAAAAGAAACTAAGTGGGTGTGCATCCAACTTGGTTGCTCACGAAGACCTAGGGCATTTGAGGAAGCCCATTGTTGGAATATACAAGCCAAGTTATATAATGAAAAATTCCCACTAGTATATGAAAGTGACAAAACAAGAGACTCTCTATCATGAAGATCATGGTGCTACTTTGAAGCACAAGTGTGGAAAAAGGATAGTAGCATTGTCCCCCTTTTTTGGGGCCTTCTTTTTTTTATTTGGCCTTTCTCTCCTTTTTTTATTTTTTTATTGGGACAATGCTCTATGAATGATGATCATCAGACTTCTATTTATTTACAACTCAATGATTACAACTCGATACTAGAACAAAGTATGACTCTATATGAATGCCTCCGGCGGTATACCGGGATAGCAATGAATCAAGAGTGACATGTATGAAAAAATTATGAACGGTGGCTTTGCCACAAGTACGATGTCAACTACATGATCATGCAAAGCAATATGACAATGATGAACGTGTCGTGATAAACGGGACGGTGGAAAGTTGCATGGCAATATATCTCGGAATGACTATGGAAATGCCATAATAGGTAGGTATGGTGGCTGTTTTGAGGAGGATATAAGGAGGTTTATGTGTGAAAGAGCGTATCATATCACGGGGTTTGGATGCACCGGCGAAGTTTGCACCAACTCTCAATGTGAGAAAGGGCAATGCACGGTACCGAAGAGGCTAGCAATGATGGAAGGGTAAGAGTGCGTATAATCCATGGACTCAACATTAGTCATAAAGAACTCACATACTTATTGCAAAAATCTACAAGTCATCAAAAACCAAGCACTACGCGCATGCTCCTAGGGGGATAGATTGGTAGGAAAAGACCATCGCTCGTCCCTGACCGCCACTCATAAGGAGGACAATCAAAGAACACCTCATGTTTCAAATTTGTTACATAACGTTTACCATACGTGCATGCTACGGGACTGGCAAACTTCAACACAAGTATTTCTCAAATTCACAACTACTCAACTAGCACAACTTTAATATCACTACCTCCATATCTCAAAACAATCATCAAGCATCAAACTTCTCTTGGCATTCAGCACACTCATAAGAAAGTTTTTTACTAGTCTTTGAATACCTAACATATTAGGATTAATTTCCCAATTTAAGCAAATTACCATGTTGTTTAAGACTCTCAAAATAATATAAGTGAAGCATGAGAGAATAATAGTTTCTATAAAACAAAACCACCGCCGTGCTCTTAAAAGATATAAGTGAAGCACTAGAGCAAAAACTATATAGCTCAAAAGATATAAGTGAAGCGCATAGAGTATTCTAATAAATTCCGAATCATGCGTGTCTCTCTCAATAGGTGTGTACAGAAAAGATGATTGTGGTAAACTAAAAAGCAAAGACTCAAATCATACAAGACGCTCCAAGCAAAAGCACATATCATGTGGTGAATAAAAATATAGCTCCAAATAAAGTTACCGATGGAAGTAGACGAAAGAGGGGATGCCTTCCGGGGCATCCCCAAGCTTTGGCTTTTTGGTGTCCTTAGATTATCTTGGGGTTCCATGGGCATACCCAAGCTTAGGCTCTTGCCACTCCTTGTTCCATAATCCATCAAATCTTTTACCCAAAACTTAAAAACTTCACGACACAAAACATAACAGAAAATCTCGTGAGCTCCGTTAGCGAAAGAAAAGAAAACACCACTTCAAGGTACTGTAATGAACTCATTCTTTACTTATATTGGTGTTAAACCTACTTTATTCCAACTTCTCTATGGTTTATAAACTATTTTACTAGCCATAGATTCATCAAAATAAGCAAACAACACACGAAAAACTGAATCTGTCAAAAACAGAACAGTCTGTAGTAATCTGTAACTAACGCAAACTTCTGGAACTCCAAAACTTCAGCCAAAATAGTACGACCTAGATAATTTGTTTATTGATCAGCAGCAATTGGAACCAATATTTTATCACGTTCTGGTGATTTTTAACAATTATTTTCGTGAACAGAAAGTTTCTGGAATTTTCAGCAAGATCAAATAACTATCATCCAAGAAGATCCTATAGGTTAAACTTGGCACAAACACTAACTAAAACATAAAAAAACATCTAACCAGAGGATAGATCAAATATTTATTCCTCAACAGAAGCAAAAATCAAAAAACTAAAAATAAAATTGGGTTGCCTCCCAACAAGCACTATCGTTTAACGCCCCTAGCTATGCATAAAAGCAAGGACAGATCTAGGTATTGCCATAATAATAGGATAGATCATTAAAACTCATTTAATATTCTCTACGTTCAGCAGCAAGTTTCCTTTGGGGCAAGCAAAAGTAATCAAAAGGGCTAAATTTAATAGTACAAAAGTCGCCAAGATCAACTTTAGGAGGTATAGGTTCCTCTTTCGGCCCTTCGTATTGCACAACCAATTCATCATTATAAGCATTCTTTTGACAGAACTTTGTGAGCCTATACTCGAGAGAATATCCTAGCTCATTATTTCGAATAGCCAAATCATTATTAAGTTCAGAAATTCTATCAACTAGAACATTGGTAGGAACCCTTTTTCTAAGATTTCCATTGAAAGCAACATAGTCTAGAGATTGAAAATGCATTATTTCTTCTTGATTAAAGAGGATAGCCTCTATGGGAGGACGGCCAGCGTCCACCCTATAATGTGCAAAGATTTCTTTGGCCTCCTTTATTATAAATCTAAACTCATGAGCCAAAACAATAGTAGCGGCACGCTTAACAGAAGAATGCTCAATATTAGCAAATTCTAGGAAAATCCTTTGTATGCAAGGATGCAAGTGCATAAATTGTCTTTCAAGTTCAACTACAAGCATGGCGATAGCGTCCGCAAGACTACTAGTTCTATGAAGAATAGAACTACCCATAGAAGGCAAAGCACCGGCACAAGTAAAGAAATCTTGGATAACTCCTTTTCCAATAATATTACCACTACCAATTCGGAATTTTTTTGTATGTAAGATAAGGGGTTCTTCAGCAGGAGCATCAGAATTTTCTATGATATTATTATTGTCCATATCGACAATAATTTCCCCACTTTCAGACATAACGGCAGAAAGAACAAGGGGCAAAAAGAGGGAGGAAGGCGGACGGAAAAGAGAGGGCGAATAAAACGGCAAGGGTGAAGTGGGGGAGAGGAAAACGAGAGACAAATGGCAAATAATGTAATGCGGGAGATAAGGGTTTGTGATGGGTACTTGGTATGTTGACTTTTGCGTAGACTCCCCGGCAACGGCGCCAGAAATCCTTCTTGCTACCTCTTGAGCACTGCGTTGGTTTTCCCTTGAAGAGGAAAGGGTGATGCAGTAAAGCAGCGTAAGTATTTCCCTCAGTTTTTGAGAACCAAGGTATCAATCCAGTAGGAGGCCACGCACGAGTCCCTCGCACCTACACAAACAAATAAATCCTCGCAACCAACGCAATAAAGGGGTTGTCAATCCCTTCACAGTCACTTACGAGAGTGAGATCTGATAGATATGATAAGATAATATTTTTGGTATTTTTATGATAAAGATGCAAAGTAAAATAAAAGGCAATAAAAATAGCTAAGTGTTGGAAGATTAATATGATGCAAGATAGACCCGGGGGACATAGGTTTCACTAGTGGCTCTCTCGAGAGCATAAGTATTACGGTGGGTGAACAAATTACTGTTGAGCAATTGACAGAATTGAGCATAGTTATGAGAATATCTAGGTATGATCATGTATATAGGCATCACGTCCACAACAAGTAGACCGACTCCTGCCTGCATCTACTACTATTACTCCACACATCGACCGCTATCCAGCATGCATCTAGAGTATTAAGTTCATAAGAACAGAGTAACGCTTTAAGTAAGATGACATGATGTAGAGGGATAAACTCATGAAATATGATATAAACCCCATCTTGTTATCCTCGATGGCAACAATACAATACGTGCCTTGCTGCCCCTACTGTCACTGGGAAAGGACACCGCAAGATTGAACCAAAAGCTAAGCACTTCTCCCATTGCAAGATCAATCTAGTAGGCCAAACCAAACTGATAATTCGAAGAGACTTGCAAAGATAACCAATCTTACATAAAAGAATTCAGAGAAGATTCAAATATTGTTCATAGATAAACTTGATCATAAACCCACAATTCATCGGTCTCAAAAAACACACCGCAAAAGAAGATTACATCGAATAGATCTCCACGAGAATCGTGGAGAACTTTTTATTGAGATCCAAAGAGATAGAAGAAGCCATCTAGCTAATAACTATGTGATAGAGGCAAAGGTGTCCCGATGTTTCGATGAGATGGTGGCTATCGTTTTCTGTGGAAATCGACCTTGACAATCCGACTGCGAAGGTGCGAGACGTCGCGCCTTAGCAATCGCTAAACCAACTTCCGAGGGTTATTGACCACGTCGAAGCACGATCAACCTGACCACGGGGGCCTGTTTCCTGCGAGCAAATGAAGAACAAGCAAGAAACTAAGATTGCAATCTGGATATTGCGAATATAAGAGGAAAGCTTTATTAATGAAGTTGGGGTTCTGTGACGCCTTGGTCTGGTCATTGAACACAAACGAAGTACGCGAAGTTGCAGCTATGGCGAACTTTTAATCTAAACAAAACCCAAAGTCTAAACGGTGCCCTAAGGGCTGTATATATGGAGGAAGAGGGGGGAATTTCGTGGCCCTTGGGGAAGGGGTCCGAAACCAACCCTATCTCTTGTTTCCCCACACATACGGACTCTAAAAACAGCCTATACTTATGTATTTCGAAATTACATGGGCCTGGCCCAATAATAAGGTGACGCAGCACCTAGAATAGCCTCTGGACGAAGTTTATGAAGTGGCATCTTGTATATTTCGTCCAAGGCTTCATGCACTCATTATGGTGGCTTCAAAGTCCTCAAATCGTCACTTGTAACTCCGTTCTTGTTCCCCTTGCGCATGCCATCAACTCCATGCTTGCTCTTGCTCCAATGTTCATCCCTCTTAGCCATGCCAGGCCCTTCATTTATAAGCAAAACAAATGTATCCAATTTAGGCAGCATCATATTCTCATGAACATTAGAATCATTACCAAGAAACGAAAGTACCAGATAATTTAATTGGCGTGCGCGAGCTCTAGTAATTGGTCCAGTATATGTAGTAGTAGGGGCTGTGGGTGTAACAATGGTATTGATGTCCTCATCATCCTCCCCTTCTTGAAATGAAGTCGTCCTCGACGGAAGCTTATCTTCCTCACCCAAATAAGGCTTCAAATCTGCAATGTTAAAAGTGGGACTAACCCCAAAATCTGCAGGCAGCTCAAGTTTATATGCATTATCATTTATTTTCTCTAACACCTTAAAAGGACCATCAGCACGTGGCATTAGCTTTGATTTGCGCAAATTAGGAAACCTATCCTTACGCAAATGTAACCAAACAAGATCTCCAGGTGCAAAGCCAACATGTTTTCTACCCTTATCTCCAACAAGTTTATATTTAGCATTCATATGCTCAATGTTGTCCTTAGTTAACTCATGCATTTTTAAGATAAATTCAGCATGCTGTTTAGCATCAAAATTAACCTTCTCCGAAGATGGAAGAGGCAACAAATCAGTGGGTGCACGAGGTAGAAAACCATACACAATTTCAAAAGGGCACATCTTAGTAGTAGAATGCAATGAACGATTGTAAGCAAATTCAATATGAGGCAAGCATTCTTCCCACATTTTCTTATTATTCTTCAAAACAGCCCTAAGCATAGTTGACAATGTTCTATTGACTACTTCAGTTTGACCATCAGTTTGGGGTGACAAGTAGTACTAAAAAGTAGTTTAGTCCCCAACTTAGCCCATAAACATCTCCAAAAGTGGCTAAGAAATTTAGTACCACGATCTGAAACAATAGTATTTGGCACACCATGCAAGCGAATAATTTCATGAAAGAACAAATCAGCAACATTAACAGCATCATCGCTTTTATGACATGGTATAAAGTGTGCCATTTTTGAGAATCTATCCACGACAACAAATATGCTATCCCTCCCCTTCTTTGTTCGAGGTAAACCTAAAACAAAGTCCATAGATATATCCTCCCAAGGAACACTAGGTACAGGCAAAGGCATATATAAACCATGAGGAATTGAGTCGTGACTTAGCTTTTTGACATGTAGTGCAGCGAGCAACAAAACGCTCAACATCCTGTCTCATCTTTGGCCAAAAGAAATGTGTAGCAAGTACGTCCTCCGTCTTCTTCACGCCAAAGTGTCCCATTAATCCTCCTCCATGCGCCGCCTGCAACAATAAAAGACGAACAGAGCTAGCAGGAATGCATAGCTTGTTAGCACGGAACACAAAGCCATCATTAACGACAAACTTGTTCCAGGTTCTTCCTTCTTTATAATTCTGCAAAACATCTTTAAAATCAGCATCATGCACATATTGATCTTTGATGCTCTCCAAACCAAATATTTTGAAGTCAAGTTGTGAAAGCATAGTATAGCGACGAGACAAAGCATCAGCAATAACATTTTCTTTACCCTTCTTGTGTTTAATGACGTAAGGGAAAGTTTCAATGAATTCAACCCATTTAGCATGTCTACGATTCAGTTTAGCTTGACTTTTAATATGTTTCAAAGATTCATGATCAGAATGTATAACAAATTCTTTGGGCCATAAATAATGTTGCCATGTCTCTAAAGTCCGAACAAGAGCATATAATTCTTTATCATAAGTAGAATAGTTCAGACTAGGCCCACTCAATTTTTCAGAAAAGTATGCAACAGGTTTGCCATCTTGTAATAACACACCTCCTAATCCAATTCCACTAGCATCACATTCAAGCTCAAAAGTCTTATTAAAATCAGGAAGTTGGAGTAAAGGAGCATGTGTCAACTTATCTTTCAATATCGTGAAGGCTTCTTCCTGTGCGGTACCCCAAACAAAAGGGACATCCTTCTTTGTAAGCTCATTGAGAGGTGAAGCAATGGTGCTAAAATCTCTCACAAAACGCCTATAGAAACCAGCGAGTCCAAGAAAACTCCGCACTTGTGTGACCGTTTTGGGCTGCGGCCAACCTCTCAATAGCTTCAATCTTGGCTTTATCAAATTCAATTCCCTGTGGAGTAACAACATAGCCAAGAAAAGATACGCGGTCGGTGCAAGCTGCACTTCCCAAGGTTACCAAACAAACGTGCGTCACGTAGAGCAATAAAAACAGCACGTAAATGTTCCAAATTTTCTTCCAAAGATTTGCTACAAATCAGTATATCATCAAAATAGACTACCACAAATCGTCCAATGAAAGCAGGTAAAACTTCGTTCATTAGTCTCATGAAAGTACTAGGTGCATTAGTTAACCCAAAAGGCATGACTAACCACTCATATAAACCAAACTTAGTTTTGAATGTTGTTTTCCATTCATCTCCCAATTTCATACGAATTTGATGGTATCCACTACGCAAATCAACTTTGGAGAATATTGTAGAGCCACTCAATTCATCAAGCATATCATCTAGCCTAGGAATAGGATGACGATTAGTAATATTATTAATGCCTCTACAATCAACACACATACGCGACGTACCATCCTTTGTAGGCACTAGTATAATAGGAACAACACAAGGACTAAGAGATTCACGTATATAACCTTTGTCGAGTAGCTCCTGTACTTGACGCATAATCTCCTTCGTCTCCTCTGGATTGGTACGGTATGGTGCACGGTTGGGTAGCGATGCACCCGGAATTAAGTCAATTTGATGCTCAATCCCTCGAATAGGTGGTAATCCCGGTGGCACGTCTTGTGGGAAGACGTCAGCGAACTCCTGCAAAATGTTAGTGACTGCAGGGGGCAAAGAGGAAGGCACGTCCTCGAATGAAAATAATGCCTCTTTACACACAAAAGCATAGCAAACAGATTTGCTAAAAACTAGCTCATCAATATCAGATTTGGTGGCAAGTAAATATGAATTTTTTCAATTTAATTTCAGAAGCAACACTAGATGGTTTATTATTAGGCTTCATTTGTTGCTCAAATTCTTTTGCCACAATCTAATTTTCACTGTTCTTTTTCTCCTGTTTTGCTTTATTAGCTCTATGAATATCATCTTTCAAAATGGAATCAGGAGTCATAGGAAGTAAAGTAATATTTGTATCCTTATGAACAGGAGTATACTGATTTTTCTACCATGGTGTACATAATTTTTATCAAATTGCCATGGTCTACCAAGTAATAAGGAACATGCTTGCATAGGTACCACATCACAATCAACATAATCAGCATATGTAGAGATACTAAAATGCACCCGAACAGTACGTGTTACCTTAACCTTGCCGCTGTTGTTGAACCATTGGATGTAGTAAGGATGTGGATGTGGTCTTGTGGTGAGAGATAGCTTCTCCACCATCTCCATGCTAGCCAAGTTGTTGCAACTCCCTCCATCTATGATGACGCGAACAGAACGTTCCTTCACAACTCCCTTTGTATGGAACAAATTATGCCTCTGATTTTGCTCAGCTTGTGTAACCTGCACACTCAAAACAGGTTGAGCAACTAAACATTCATACCTGTCAGCATCTTCCTGATGAGGACATCAATACAATTATTACACCCACAGGCCCTGCTGCTATACATACTGGACCAATTACTAGAGCTCGCGCACGCCAATTAAATTACCAGGTACTTTCGTTTCTTGCTAATGATTCTAATGTTCATGAGAATATGATGCTGCCTAAATTGGATACATTTGTTTTGCTTACAAATGAAGGGCCTAGCTTTGAGAAGGATGAACATTGGAGCAAGAACAAGCATGGAGATGATGGCATGCGCATGGGGAACAAGAACGGAGTTACAAGTGATGATTTCAGGACGTTGAAGCCACCATAATGCGTGCATGAAGCCTTGGACGAAATATACAAGATGCTACTTCATAACTTTCGTCCAGAGGCTATTCTAGGTGCTGCGTCACCTTATTATTGGGCCAGGCCCATGTAATTTCGAAATACATAAGTATAGGCTGTTTTTAGAGTCGGTATGTGTGGGGAAACAAGAGATAGGGTTGGTTTCGGACCCCTTCCTCAAGGGCCACGAAATTCCCCCCCTCTTCCTCCATATATACAGCCCTTAGGGCGTCGTTTAGACTTTGGGTTTTGTTTAGATTAAAAGTTCGCCATAGCTGCAACTTCGCGTACTTCGTTTGTGTTCAGCGACCAGACAAAGGCGTCACAGAACCCCACCTTGATCAATAAAGCTTTCATCTTATATTCGCAATATCCAGATTGCAATCTCAGTTTCTTGCCTGTTCTTCGTTTGCTCGCAGGAAACAGACCCTCGTGGTCAGGTTGATCGTGCTCCGGCGTGGTCGATAACCTCTCGGAGTTGGTTTAGCGATTGCCAAGGCGCGACGTCCTCGCACGTTCGTAGTCGGATCGTCAAAGTCGACTTCCATCAAAGCGATATTCATCATCTCATCGAAAGACGGGACACCTTTGCCTCTATTAGCCCAAGTAGTTGGAACAGGATATAATCTACAATGTTCAGACCACCAAACACATGCAAAGCTAGTGAAAGCACAAACAGCAGCAGGAACACGTCTCTCCTCAGGATATTGTAAACATGTAAATCGTTGTTCAGTTTCTAACTCCCAAGTAAGATATATATCAGGAACATATCTACCCTCAAATGGTGGAATATTCAATTTCAGTTTAGGGAGATGGTCATGATCTCGTACCTGAGGTGGTGGTGCCGGCCTACCGTTGCGAATATATACCTGAGGTCGACCTGCTGGTGGTGGTGCTGGTGGCTGCACGTAGTTCTGATTTTGATCAACCTCATCCTCATAATCGCCCGCATAATCGTCATCCTCCTCAGCCGCCGCAGGAGCAGGAGCCAAAGAAGCATCAACAGTAGGTGCAGCAGCACCCGAATTTTGACCAATCTCAATTGGAACGCGCTGTGCCCGTCCCATTTGATTTGGAAGGCGGCGTTGGAGATGTGGTTGTTGTTGTTGTAGAGGTGCGACATGTGCAGCCGGTGGTGGTTGGGGAAGACGCTTGAGTAATTCAGTAAACTTGTTATCCAGCTTTGTCTCAAACGACTTCTCCACGGCATCTATCTTCTCCATAGCCTCTTCAAATCTGTTTAGCACATCTCCCACCTGGCCACTCATCATTTGCTGAAATTTATCATGCAACTCCTTGTTCGTCATGTTCTCCCAATCAGTCTCATCGGCTTGTGAACCTGCCATGGTTAGCAGCAAAAGAAACACAAAAGAATATGATCCTGCAGACTACTAGAAGTGGTGGTGATGGTGGTGTGTCACAAAACCTTCAAGCGAATCTCAAATTCTTACCAGTTCTTACCCAGCAGCAGGTGGTGATCGGCAACCGTTGTAGTCAAAAACTCTCAAAGCTTGGATATAGCGATTACCAGGGAGAGTCAAACGCACGATGTAGACTTATGTGGAGCTGGGAAGGCTTATAATATGGTAGCAAAATGGTAAGCAATAATCAATTCAGAGATGCAAAGTTGAATAAACGCTCAACGACGGTACTGTGCTGGTCCTAGGCTAGACCGTGCTAGAGACGCGAGCCTAGAACACTAACAAAATCACGGCGCTGCACGTAAACAAGGGAAAAGCACACTCAGGAATTTTTTTTTCGCTCTTTTTTTTTGCGCTCTTTTTTTTTTGCGCTCCTCCTTTTTTTTTTGCGAAAAAATCACTATAATGGCGAGTGTCTCAAAACTCTTCCCAGGTCAAACTGACAGGATGGGCACAAAATTTTTTGACTATTTTTTTTTTCGGAAATCAGGGCAGCGACGACGAAAAAGTGCGACAAAAAATCACTATGATGGCGAGTGTCTCAAAACACTACCCGGGGCCTAAAAATAGGATAGGGAAAAAATATTTTTGGTTGCCGAAATTTTGGCCTAAAAACTGCCCGGGGGTCTCCAGACAAGAGTAAACACGAAACGGAAAATATATGGATCTCTAAAACAAACCGACTATGAAAAGAACTCGGATTGGTGGTGGATATATGGCGGTAGTATATGGCAGCGGTGGTGGTATATGGATACGGATTCAAAGCGGTGGCGGATAAGCAATGGTGGTAGATGGCAAGGCGATGATGATGGTGCGGCGGCGGCGTGACAACTTATGACCAGAACTCGAAACTCTAAAAGACTAGACTCTAAGACCAGCAACTTGACACGACGATGCAACCGCAAATTCAACAAAGCAAAAACCCTAAAAAGATTATGCAAAGGCTCAGATTGGTTCGGATATGATGAACTAACCCTAATTTTTTGTGTGGCTTTTTCGTGGACTGTAGGTATGAAGAACAGACTCGATCTAAACTACGAAAAACTGTAAAATCTCACCGAGCAACCTGGAAATCTGATACCACTTGATAGAGGCAAAGGTGTCCCGTCTTTCGATGAGATGATGGATATCGCTTTGGTGGAAGTCGACTTTGACGATCCGACTACGAACGTGCGAGGACGACGCGCCTTAGCAATCGCTAAACCAACTCCGAGAGGTTATTGACCACGCCGGAGCACGATCAACCTGACCACGAGGGTCTGTTTCCTGCGAGCAAACGAAGAACAAGCAAGAAACTAAGATTGCAATCTGGATATTGCGAATATAAGATGAAAGCTTTATTGATCAAGGTGGGGTTCTGTGACGCCTTTGTCTGGTCGTTGAACACAAACGAAGTACGCGAAGTTGCAGCTATGGCGAACTTTTAATCTAAACAAAACCCAAAGTCTAAACGATGCCCTAAGGGCTGTATATATGGAGGAAGAGGGGGGAATTTCGTGGCCCTTGGTGAAGGGGTCCGAAATCAACCCTATCTCTTGTTTCCCCACACATACGGACTCTAAAAATAGCCTATACTTATGTATTTCGAAATTACATGGGCCTGGCCCAATAATAAGGTGACGCAGCACCTATATTAGCCTCGGGACGAAATTTATGAAGTGGCATCTTGTATATTTCGTCCAAGGCTTCATGCACCCATTATGGTGGCTTCAAAGTCCTGAAATCATCACTTGTAACTCCGTTCTTGTTCCCCTTGCGCATGCCATCATCTCCATGCTTGTTCTTGCTCCAATGTTCATCCTTCTCCAAGCTAGGCCCTTCATTTGTAAGCAAAACAAATGTATCCAATTTAGGCAGCATCATATTCTCATGAACATTAGAATCATTACCAAGAAACGAAAGTACCTGGTAATTTAGTTGGCGTGCACGAGCTCTAGTAATTGGTCCAGTATGTATAGCAGCAGGGGCTGTGGGTGTAACAATTGTATTGATGTCCTCATCAAAAGGAGCATGTGTCAACTTATCTTTCAATACCGTGAAGGCTTCTTCCTGTGCGGTACCCCAAAGAAAAGGCACATCTTTCTTTGTAAGCTCATTGAGAGGTGCAGCAATGGTGCTGAAATCTCTCACAAAACGCCTATAGAATCCAGCGAGGCCAAGAAAACTCCTCACTTGTGTGACCGTTTTGGGCTGCGGCCAACTCTCAATAGCTTCAATCTTGGCTTTATCAACTTCAATTCCCTGTGGAGTAACAACATAGCCAAGAAAAGATACTCGGTCGGTGCAAAAGGTGCACTTCCCAAGGTTACCAAACAAACGTGCATCACGTAGAGCAATAAAAACAGCACGTAAATGTTCCAAATGTTCTTCCAAAGATTTGCTATAAATCAGTATATCATCAAAATAGACCACCACAAATCGTCCAATGAAAGCACGTAAAACTTTGTTCATTAGTCTCATGAAAGTACTAGGTGCATTAGTTAACCCAAAAGGCATGACTAACCACTCATATAAACCAAACTTAGTTTTAAATGCAGTTTTCCATTCATCTCCCAATTTCATACGAATTTGATGGTATCCACTACGCAAATCAACTTTGGAGAATATTGTAGAGCCACTCAATTCATCAAGCATATCATCGAGCCTAGGAATAGGATGACGATAACGAATAGTAATATTATTAATGACTCTACAATCAACACACATACGCGACGTACCATCCTTTTTAGGCACGAGTATAATAGGAACAGCACAAGGACTAAGAGATTCGCGTATATAACCTTTGTCGAGCAGCTCCTGTACTTGACGCATAATCTCCTTCGTCTCCTCTGGATTGGTACGGTATGGTGCACGGTTGGGTAGCGATGCACCGGGAATTAAGTCAATTTGATGCTCAATCCCTCGAATAGGTGGTAATCCCGGTGGCACGTCTTGTGGGAAGACGTCAGCGAACTCCTGCAAAATGTGAGTGACAGCAGGGGGCAAAGAGGAAGGCACGTCCTCGAATGAAAATAATGCCTCTTTGCACACAAAAGCATAGCAAACAGATTTGCTGAAATCTAGTTCATCAATATCAGATTTTGTGGCAAGTAAACATGCACTTTTCAATATAATTTCAGAAACAACACTAGATGGTTTATTATTAGGTTTCATTTGTTGCTCAAATTCCTTTGCCACAATCTGATTTTCACTCTTATTTTTCTCCTGTTTTGCTTTATTAGCTCTATTAATGTCGTCTTTCAAAATGGAATCAGGAGTCATAGGAAGCAAAGTAATATTTTTATCCTTATGAACAAGAGTATACTGATTGTTTCTACCATGGTGTACAGAATTTTTATCAAATTGCCATGGTCTACCTAGTAATAAGGAACATGCTTGCATGGGTACCACATCACAATCAACATAATCAGCATATGTAGAGATACTAAAATGCACACGAACAGTACGTGTTACCTTAACCTTGCCGCTGTTGTTGAACCATTGGATGTAGTAAGGATGTGGATGTGGTCTTGTGGTGAGAGATAGCTTCTCCACCATCTCCATGCTAGCCAAGTTGTTACAGCTCCCTCCATCTATGATGACGCGAACAGAACGTTCCTTCACAACTCCCTTTGTATGGAACAAATTATGCCTCTGATTTTGCTCTGCTTGTGTGACCTGCACACTCAAAACACGTTGAGCAACTAAACATTCATACCTGTCAGCGTCTTCAGGAGCCATGTATTGCGGCTCATTTTCAGAATCATCTCCACCATGTTCTTCACGTGTAATAAGAGCCAAAGTCTCCTCATCATAGTCACTAGCGGACTCATACCCACCATCCTCAGTAGCAATCATGACACGCTGAGATTTGCATTCCCTCGCAAAATGTCCTCTTCCCTTACAACGACGACAAATAATATCACTTGTGTGCCCTGTCGATGCCATGGAAGAAGAAGAGCTCTGCACAGGCCCGGCAGGTGTGCTCTTGGCAGAGAGTGGTGGTTGTGCCTGCTTTCTTGTATCACGGCTGGAGGTGGCACCTGATGGAGGTGATGGTGAAGTGGAAGTAGAAGATGCACGCGGTGTCCATGATGAAGGTCGACCTGCAGAAAAGTTAGTTCGCGCCAATGGCTGTCGATCCTGCACTTCACGTTCAGCTTTACAAGCAAGATGGAATAAACGAGTGATATTATTATAATCCTTATACTCTAGAATGGTCTGAATCTCTTTATTTAATCCACCCATAAAACGTGCAAGCATAGCTTCATTCTCCTCAACAATACCACATCTAATCATGCCAGTTTGTAATTCCTGATAATATTCTTCTACAGAATTTTTTCCTTGTCTTAAACGCTGCAATTTTTGAAGTAATTCAATTTGAGAAAAATAAGAGTGAAAATCAGATTGTGGCAAAGGAATTTGAGCAACAAATGAAACCTAATAATAAACCATCTAGTGTTGTTTCTGAAATTAAATTGAAAAGTGCATGTTTACTTGCCACAAAATCTGATATTGATGAACTAGATTTCAGCAAATCTGTTTGCTATGCTTTTATGTGCAAAGAGGCATTATTTTCATTCGAGGACGTGCCTTCCTCTTTGCCCCCTGCTGTCACTCACATTTTGCAGGAGTTCGCTGACGTCTTCCCACAAGACGTGCCACCGGGATTACCACCTATTCGAGGGATTGAGCATCAAATTGACTTAATTCCCGGTGCATCGCTACCCAACCGTGCACCATACCGTACCAATCAAGAGGAGACGAAGGAGATTATGCGTCAAGTACAGGAGCTGCTCGACAAAGGTTATATACGCGAATCTCTTAGTCCTTGTGCTGTTCCTATTATACTCGTGCCTAAAAAGGATGGTACGTCGCGTATGTGTGTTGATTGTAGAGGCATTAATAATATTACTATTCGTTATCGTCATCCTATTCCTAGGCTCGATGATATGCTTGATGAATTGAGTGGCTCTACAATATTCTCCAAAGTTGATTTGCGTAGTGGATACCATCAAATTCGTATGAAATTGGGAGATGAATGGAAAACTGCATTTAAAACTAAGTTTGGTTTATATGAGTGGTTAGTCATGCCTTTTGGGTTAACTAATGCACCTAGTACTTTCATGAGACTAATGAACGAAGTTTTACGTGCTTTCATTGGACGATTTGTGGTGGTCTATTTTGATGATATACTGATTTATAGCAAATCTTTGGAAGAACATTTGGAACATTTACGTGCTGTTTTTATTGCTCTACGTGATGCACGTTTGTTTGGTAACCTTGGGAAGTGCACCTTTTGCACCGACCGAGTATCTTTTCTTGGCTATGTTGTTACTCCACAGGGAATTGAAGTTGATAAAGCCAAGATTGAAGCTATTGAGAGTTGGCCGCAGCCCAAAACGGTCACACAAGTGCGTTGTTTTCTTGGACTCGCTGGTTTCTATAGGCGTTTTGTGAGAGATTTTAGCACCATTGCTGCACCTCTCAACGAGCTTACAAAGAAGGATGTGCCTTTTGTTTGGGGTACCGCACAGGAAGAAGCCTTCACGGTATTGAAAGATAAGTTGACACATGCTCCTTTACTCCAACTTCCTGATTTTAATAAGACTTTTGAGCTTGAATGTGATGCTAGTGGCATTGGATTAGGAGGTGTGTTATTACAAGATGGCAAACCTGTTGCATACTTTTCTGAAAAATTGAGTGGGCCTAGTCTGAATTATTCTACTTATGATAAAGAACTATATGCTCTTGTTCGGACTTTAGAAACATGGCAACATTATTTATGGCCCAAAGAATTTGTTATACATTCTGATCATGAATCTTTGAAACATATTAAAAGTCATGCTAAACTGAATCGTAGACATGCTAAATGGGTTGAATTCATTGAAACTTTCCCTTATGTCATTAAACACAAGAAGGGTAAAGAAAATGTTATTGCTGATGCATTGTCTCGTCGCTATACTATGCTTTCACAACTTGACTTCAAAATATTTGGTTTGGAGACCATCAAAGATCAATATGTGCATGATGCTGATTTTAAAGATGTATTGCAGAATTGTAAAGAAGGAAGAACCTGGAACAAGTTTGTCGTTAATGATGGATTTGTGTTCCGTGCTAACAAGCTATGCATTCCAGCTAGCTCTCTTCGTCTTTTGTTGTTGCAGGAGGCGCATGGAGGAGGATTAATGGGACACTTTGGCGTGAAGAAGACGGAGGACGTACTTGCTACACATTTCTTTTGGCCAAAGATGAGACGGGATGTTGAGCGTTTTGTTGCTCGCTGCACTACATGTCAAAAAGATTTGAAGCCTTATTTGGGTGAGGAAGATGAGCTTCCGTCGAGGACGACTTCATTTCAAGAAGGGGAGGATGATGAGGACATCAATACAATTATTACACCCACAGGCCCTGCTGCTATACATACTGGACCAATTACTAGAGCTCGCGCACGCCAATTAAATTACCAGGTACTTTCGTTTCTTGCTAATGATTCTAATGTTCATGAGAATATGATGCTGCCTAAATTGGATACATTTGTTTTGCTTACAAATGAAGGGCCTAGCTTTGAGAAGGATGAACATTGGAGCAAGAACAAGCATGGAGATGATGGCATGCGCATGGGGAACAAGAACGGAGTTACAAGTGATGATTTCAGGACGTTGAAGCCACCATAATGCGTGCATGAAGCCTTGGACGAAATATACAAGATGCTACTTCATAACTTTCATCCAGAGGCTATTCTAGGTGCTGCGTCACCTTATTATTGGGCCAGGCCCATGTAATTTCGAAATACATAAGTATAGGCTGTTTTTAGAGTCCGTATGTGTGGGGAAACAAGAGATAGGGTTGGTTTCGGACCCCTTCCTCAAGGGCCACGAAGTTCCCCCCCCTCTTCCTCCATATATACAGCCCTTAGGGCGTCGTTTAGACTTTGGGTTTTGTTTAGATTAAAAGTTCGCCATAGCTGCAACTTCGCGTACTTCGTTTGTGTTCAGCGACCAGACAAAGGCGTCACAGAACCCCACCTTGATCAATAAAGCTTTCATCTTATATTCGCAATATCCAGATTGCAATCTCAGTTTCTTGCCTGTTCTTCGTTTGCTCGCAGGAAACAGACCCTCGTGGTCAGGTTGATCGTGCTCCGGCGTGGTCGATAACCTCTCGGAGTTGGTTTAGCGATTGCTAAGGCGCGACGTCCTCGCACGTACGTAGTCGGATCGTCAAAGTCGACTTCCATCAAAGCGATATTCATCATCTCATCGAAAGACGGGACACCTTTGCCTCTATCAGACCGAGTATCTTTTCTTGGCTATGTTGTTACTCCACAGGGAATTGAAGTTGATAAAGCCAAGATTGAAGCTATTGAGAGTTGGCCGCAGCCCAAAACGGTCACACAAGTGCGGAGTTTTCTTGGACTCGCTGGTTTCTATAGGCGTTTTGTGAGAGATTTTAGCACCATTGCTGCACCTCTCAACGAGCTTACAAAGAAGGATGTGCCTTTTGTTTGGGGTACCGCACAGGAAGAAGCCTTCACGGTATTGAAAGATAAGTTGACACATGCTCCTTTACTCCAACTTCCTGATTTTAATAAGACTTTTGAGCTTGAATGTGATGCTAGTGGCATTGGATTAGGAGGTGTGTTATTACAAGATGGCAAACCTGTTGCATACTTTTCTTAAAAATTGAGTGGGCCTAGTCTGAATTATTCTACTTATGATAAAGAACTATATGCTCTTGTTCGGACTTTAGAAACATGGCAACATTATTTATGGCCCAAAGAATTTGTTATACATTCTGATCATGAATCTTTGAAACATATTAAAAGTCAAGCTAAACTGAATCGTAGACATGCTAAATGGGTTGAATTCATTGAAACTTTCCCTTATGTCATTAAACACAAGAAGGGTAAAGAAAATGTTATTGCTGATGCATTGTCTCGTCGCTATACTATGCTTTCACAACTTGACTTCAAAATATTTGGTTTGGAGACCATCAAAGATCAATATGTGCATGATGCTGATTTTAAAGATGTATTGCAGAATTGTAAAGAAGGAAGAACCTGGAACAAGTTTGTCGTTAATGATGGATTTGTGTTCCGTGCTAACAAGCTATGCATTCTAGCTCTCTTCGTCTTTTGTTGTTGCAGGAGGCGCATGGAGGAGGATTAATGGGACACTTTGGCGTGAAGAAGACGGAGGACGTACTTGCTACACATTTCTTTTGGCCAAAGATGAGACGGGATGTTGAGCGTTTTGTTGCTCGCTGCACTACATGTCAAAAAGCTAAGTCACGACTCAATCCTCATGGTTTATATATGCCTTTGCCTGTACCTAGTGTTCCTTGGGAGGATATATCTATGGACTTTGTTTTAGGTTTACCTCGAACAAAGAAGGGGGGGGATAGCATATTTGTTGTCGTGGATAGATTCTCGAAAATGGCACACTTTATACCATGTCATA
The DNA here is from genome assembly GCF_018294505.1 of Triticum aestivum. NCBI lineage: Eukaryota > Viridiplantae > Streptophyta > Magnoliopsida > Poales > Poaceae > Triticum > Triticum aestivum. The sequence continues at coordinate 271,735,368 of NC_057799.1, read as the reverse complement.
AAAGCGATGATGCTGTTAATGTTGCTGATTTGTTCTTTCGTGAAATTATTCGCTTGCATGGTGTGCCAAATACTATTGTTTCCGATCGTGATACTAAATTTCTTAGCCACTTTTGGAGATGTTTATGGGCTAAGTTGGGGACTAAACTGCTTTTTAGTACTACTTGTCACCCCCAAACTGATGGACAAACTGAAGTAGTCAATAGAACATTGTCTACTATGCTTAGGGCTGTTTTGAAGAATAATAAGAAAATGTGGGAAGAATGCTTGCCTCATATTGAGTTTGCTTATAATCGTTCATTGCATTCTACTACTAAGATGTGCCCTTTTGAAATTGTGTATGGTTTCCTACCTCGTGCACCTATTGATTTGTTGCCTCTTCCATCTTCGGAGAAGGTTAATTTTGATGCTAAACAACGTGCCGAATTGATCTTAAAAATGCATGAGTTAACTAAGGAAAACATTGAGCGTATGAATGCTAAATATAAACTTGCTGGAGATAAGGGTAGAAAACATGTTGTGTTTGCACCTGGAGATCTTGTTTGGTTACATTTGCGTAAGGATAGATTTCCTGATTTGCGCAAATCAAAGCTAATGCCACGTGCTGATGGTCCTTTTAAGGTGTTAGAGAAAATAAATGATAATGCATATAAACTTGAGCTGCCTGCAGATTTTGGGGTTAGTCCCACTTTTAATATTGCAGATTTGAAGCCTTATTTGGGTGAGGAAGATGAGCTTCCGTCGAGGACGACTTCATTTCAAGAAGGGGAGGATGATGAGGACATCAATACAATTATTACACCCACAGGCCCTGCTGCTATACATACTGGACCAATTACTAGAGCTCGCGCACGCCAATTAAATTATCAGGTACTTTCGTTTCTTGCTAATGATTCTAATGTTCATGAGAATATGATGCTGCCTAAATTGGATACATTTGTTTTGCTTACAAATGAAGGGCCTAGCTTTGAGAAGGATGAACATTGGAGCAAGAACAAGCATGGAGATGATGGCATGCGCATGGGGAACAAGAACGGAGTTACAAGTGATGATTTCAGGACGTTGAAGCCACCATAATGCGTGCATGAAGCCTTGGACGAAATATACAAGATGCTACTTCATAACTTTCGTCCAGAGGCTATTCTAGGTGCTGCGTCACCTTATTATTGGGCCAGGCCCATGTAATTTCGAAATACATAAGTATAGGCTGTTTTTAGAGTCCGTATGTGTGGGGAAACAAGAGATAGGGTTGGTTTCGGACCCCTTCCTCAAGGGCCACGAAATTCCCCCCTTTTCCTCCATATATACAGCCCTTAGGGCGTCGTTTAGACTTTGGGTTTTGTTTAGATTAAAAGTTCGCCATAGCTGCAACTTCGCGTACTTCGTTTGTGTTCAGCGACCAGACAAAGGCGTCACAGAACCCCACCTTGATCAATAAAGCTTTCATCTTATATTCGCAATATCCAGATTGCAATCTCAGTTTCTTGCCTGTTCTTCGTTTGCTCGCAGGAAACAGACCCTCGTGGTCAGGTTGATCGTGCTCCGGCGTGGTCGATAACCTCTCGGAGTTGGTTTAGCGATTGCTAAGGCGCGACGTCCTCGCACGTTCGTAGTCGGATCGTCAAAGTCGACTTCCATCAAAGCGATATTCATCATCTCACCGAAAGACGGGACACCTTTGCCTCTATCACTTCCGCAGCCATGTATTGCGTCTCATGATCAGAATCATCTCCACCGTGTTCTTCATGTGTAATAAGAGCCAAAGTCTCCTCATCATAGTCACTAGCGGACTCATACCCACCATCCTCAGTAGCAATCATCACACGTTGAGATTTGCATTCTCTCGCAAAATGTCCTCTTCCCTTACAACGACGAAAAATAATATCACTTGTGTGCCCTGTTGATGCCATGGAAGTAGAAGAGCTCTGTGCAGGCCCGGCAGGTGTGATCTTGGCAGATAGTGGTGGTTGTGCCTGCTTTCTTGTATCACGGTTGGAGGTGGCACCTGAAGGAGGTGATGGTGCAGTGGAAGTAGATTATGCACGTGCTATCCATGATGAAGGTCGACCTGCAGAAAAGTTCGTTCGCGCCAATGCCTGTCGATCCTGCACTTCACGTTCAGCTTTACAAGCAAGATGGAATAAACGAGTGATATTATTATAATCCTTATACTCTAGAATGGTCTGGATCTCTCTATTTAATCCACCCATAAAACGTGCAAGCATAGCTTCATTCTCCTCAACAATACCACATCTAATCAAGCCAGTTTGTAATTCCTGATAATATTCTTCTATAGAATTTTTTTCCTCAGGATATGGTGGAACCCAATGAGTATGCATAGCAGTTTTCAAAGCAGCCCAAGTAGCTGGAACAGGATATAATCTACAATGTTCAGACCACCAAACACATGCAAAGCTAGTGAAAGCACAAACAGCAGCAGGAACACGTCTCTCCTCAGGATATTGTAAACATGTAAATTGTTGTTCAGTTTCTAACTCCCAAGTAAGATATATATCAGGAACATATCTACCCTCAAATGGTGGAATATTCAATTTCAGTTTAGGGAGATGGTCATGATCTCGTACCTGAGGGGGAGCCCTAACATTGCCATTATTTGCATGTGGACGACCGGTGGTTGTGGTGCTGGTGGTTGCACGTAGTTCTGATTTTGATCAACCTCATCCTCGTAATCTCCCGCATAATCATCCTCCTCCACATCAGCAGCAGGAGCCACAGAAGTATCAACAGCAGCACCAACAGTTTGGCCAGGCTGAAGAGGGACACGGCTCGCTCGGCGGAGGGCTGTTTCCCGACGTGGAGGTAGTCGTCGTCGTCGTTGTTGTTGTTGTTGTTGTTGTTGCAGAGGTGCGGCAGGTGCAGCCGGTGGTGGAAGAGGCGCAAGCAGTTCATCAAATCTGTTATCGAGCTTTGTTTCGAATGCCTTCTCAAGGCCAGTGATCTTCTCCATGGCCTCTTCAAAATTGTTCAGCACATCTTGCACCTGTTCAGTCATCATTTGCTGAAACTTATCATGAAGCTCCTTGTTTGTTAAGTTCTCCCAGTCAATCTCGTCGGCTTGTGATCCTGGCATGGTTAGCAGCAATAGAAACACACAAGAATATGATCCTATATACTACTAACAAGTGGTGGTGGTGGGTGTCACAAATCCGTCAAGCAAATCTCAAATTCTTACAAGTTCTTACCCAGCAGCAGGCGGTGATCGGCAACCGATGTAGGAAAAACTCTCAAAGCTTGGATAGAGCGATTACTAGGGAGAGTCAAACGCACGATGTAGATGTATGTGGAGCTGGGAAGGCTTATAATATGGTAGCAAAAAGGGTCAGCAATAATCAATTCAGAGATGCAAAGTTGAATAAATGCTCAACGACGGTACTGTGCTGGTCCTAGGCTAGACCGTACTAGAGACGCGAGCCTAGAACACTAACAAAATCACGGCGCTGCACGTAAACAAGGGAGGAGCACACTCTGATTTTTTTTCTTTTTTCACGTTTTCCGCACTTTTTTTCCTCTTTGTTTTTTGCTCCGCAACAATTTTTTTCGAAAAAGTCTACAAATGTCCTAAAAACTGCCTAGCCAGAATTCACTTTTTTTTTAAACTGGAACTACTTTTCTTCTGCGGATGGCTCGGAAGTTGGGAAGTCCTACTCCATCACGACTCGGAGTATCGCGTGATCTGGAAATCGAGAACAAAGCAACAATTACTGGACTCGGACTAGGACTGGTGGCGGAGATGAATCTGGTGGAAACTCGGACTAGTGGCGGATATTTGCAGGGCGATGGAACACGGACTGGTGGCGAATCTGTGATGGAGGTGGACTCGGATTAGCGTGATGGTGGTGGATATGTGGTATATGGTAGCGGCGATGACGATAGTGGTATATGGCAGCGGTGATGACGATGGTGCGGCGGCGGCGTGACAACTTGTGAACAGAACTCGAAACTCTAAAGTACTAGACGCTAGGACCAACAACTTGACACGACAATGCAACCGCAAATTCAACAAAGCAAATACAGAAAAGATTATGCAAAGGCTCAGATTGGTTCGGATAAGATGAACTAACCCTTTTTTTTGGCTTTTTCGTGGACTATAGGTATGAAGAACAGACTCGATCTAAACTACGAAAAATGTAAAATCTCACCGAGCAACCTGGAAATTCGATACCACTTGATAGAGGCAAAGGTGTCCCGATGTTTCGATAAGATGGTGGCTATCGTTTTTTGTGGAAATCGACCTTGACAATCCGACTACGAACGTGCGAGACGTCGCGCCTTAGCAATCGCTAAACCAACTTCCGAGGGTTATTGACCACGCCGGAGCACGATCAACCTGACCACGAGGGCCTGTTTCTTGCGAGCAAACGAAGAACAAGCAAGAAACTAAGATTGCAATCAGGATATTGCGAATATAAGAGGAAAGCTTTATTAATGAAGTTGCGGTTCTGTGACGCCTTTGTCTGGTCGTTGAACACAAACGAAGTACGCGAAGTTGCAGCTATGGCAAACTTTTAATCTAAACAAAACCCAAAGTCTAAACGGTGCCCTAAGGGCTGTATATATGGAGGAAGAGGGGGGAATTTCGTGGCCCTTGGGGAAGGGGTCCGAAACCAACCCTATCTCTTGTTTCCCCACACATACGGACTCTAAAAACAGCCTATACTTATGTATTTCGAAATTACATGGGCCTGACCCAATAATAAGGTGACGCAGCACCTAGAATAGCCTCTGGACGAAGTTTACGAAGTGGCATCTTGTATATTTCGTCCAAGGCTTCATGCACTCATTATGGTGGCTTCAAAGTCCTGAAATCATCACTTGTAACTCCGTTCTTGTTCCCCTTGCGCATGCCATCAACTCCATGCTTGTTCTTACTCCAATGTTCATCCCTCTTATCCATGCCAGGCCCTTCAATTGTAAGGAAAGGAAATGTATCCAATTTAGGCAGCATCATATTCTCATGAACATTAGAATCATTACCAGGAAACGAAAGTACCTGATAATTTAATTGGCGTGCGCGAGCTCTAGTAATTGGTCCAGTATATGTAGTAGTAGGGGTTGTGGGTGTAGCAATGGTATTGATGTCCTCATCACTATGGACCCGAAGGTCCGAGGTAAACTACTCACACATTATCGGAAAGGCTATGGTGTTGATGTAGAAGCCCTCCGTGATCGATGCCCCCTCCGGCGGAGCTCCGGAAAAGGCCCCAAGATGGGATCTCACGTGTACAGAAGGTTGCGGCGGTGGAATTAGGTTTTTGGCTCCGTATCTGGTAGTTTGGGGGTACGTAGGTATATATAGGAGGAAGAAGTACGTCGGTGGAGCAACGTGGGGCCCACGAGGGTGGAGGGCGCGCCCAGGGGGGTAGGCACGCCCCCTACCTCGTGCCTTCCTGGTTGATGTCTTGACGTAGTGTCCAAGTCCTCTCGATCACGTTCGTTCTGAAAATCACGTTCCCGAAGGTTTCATTCCTTTTGGACTCCGTTTGATATTCTTTTTCTGCGGAACTCTGAAATAGGCAAAAAACAACAATTCTGGGCTGGGCCTCCGGTTAATAGGTTAGTCCCAAAAATAATATAAAAGTGTATAATAAAGCTCATTAATGTCCAAAACAGAATATAATATAGCATGGAACAATCAACAATTATAGATACGTTGGAGACGTATCACAACCCGCCTTGAGGTAGGGAGTCATGAGTCTCGCGCTGGCTCACGAGTGCCGAGACAGACCTCGTCTAGCCCTGTCGTGCAAGCCACGTGTCAGGCCGGGGCGGTACACGCCCCGGGGGCTCCACTCAGAGGGAGCCCTCGCCCATGTACGAGTGGAAGCACCATGCTCCGCGCTCGCAGTCGACATGGTCGAGGAGCGGCTATGCCCGTGCAAGTGTGCAAGCGCTATACTCCGCGCTGGTGATAAACAACTGAGGGCGGCCCCACGGCCGCATCAACCTCAGGGAGCCACCCGGCTCAGTTTCCAGCCTCACCGCAACGCTTTCCCCTCGAGAGAGTCGCGCGAGGGGGCTGGGCACGGGGGCTACGCTCAGGTCACGCCTAGCGTACGCTGCCCTGCCAGGTCCCTCAGACCTGGTCGTCGCGCACCCCTCTCGAGTGGGACCTCGGCGAGGACAGGTATGAAGGTCTGTTTGCGCGTCAAGGGGGACTCCTGAGCATCGGGACTCAAGAGCCTAGTGTGCCACGTAGCTCCTCACCCCTTGGTTCCGTCCTGGTGATCCGGACGGTCCAACGGTGGCTGAGGTATGTGCGGGGTCGGGCCCTGCCGACGTAGAACACTAAGGCCTACCTTCGCATCTCCTTCTCGTAGACCGTTTGCGCGTCAAGGGGGACTCCTGAGCATCGCGACTCAGGAGCCTCACTGGCCACGTAGCCCCTCACCCCTTGGTTCCGTCCTGGTGATCCGGACGGTCCAACGGCGGCTGAGGTATGCGCGGGGTCGGGCCCTGCCGACGCAGAACATCAAGCAAACGGGAAGGAAGTCACGGAATCTCAATAAAACATTACAAAACATATTGTTCCTGAAACAACAACGAGAAGTTTTAACGCCTCCACGAGGCACGCCGCATGTCGCGGGAAAGTTCCCAGGAAGGTAAAATGGGCAGGAGCGCCATCGTTCACCAGCAAGCTTCTTCTTCAGCCTTGGGCGCCGTCGTCAGGGAGCGCCTTCTTGTCGGCAACGTCGTTGTCGGTCGTCTCGTTGGCCTGGCGCCATCAGCTGGAGGTGCAAGCTCGATAGCAAGGAACTTCTTCAACAAGGCCTCCACTTGTCTGACACCCCGAGACCGACGCTCCAGACGCCTTCCATGTTTTTTGTTGCTATCGTGTGATTTATTTTTGTTTGTTGCATTCATCATCGCATCATTCGCATTGCATCGGCACTCTGTTGCCGTCATTTTTTAAAACTTGCATTCGTTTGTAGTTGCCACTCCTTGTCTCTGTTGACCTCTACTCAGATCCACCGGACTACTCTCTTCTCTCTTGTCTTCTCTGTGGCCTTTTGTCAAACCCCTTCACAACCATGTCCAAAACTTACCCGAACCCGAACCGGGCTGTTGTGACCGATGGGTCCGGATCATCCCCAAACATCCGTAAAATATCTTCAATTCCTTCTTTGGCTCCCCTAACCTATTTATTCTTGGTCGTTCAATTACGATCGGAGGGTTTGATTATCCCTAACCTAATCCCACTACTATATATAACCGATCAACCCTAGCCAGTCTCATGCCCATCCATCCTTTCTCATCGCGCCGCCGCCACCCACTCACCATCTCCATCGTGATCCTCCTAGATCCAACTCTCCGCCCGACCGACCCGATCACCTCCCTCGTTTTCAGCATCGAGCCAACGACCTTATCCTCTTGACCCATGGTCGCGTCCTCCCTGCCTTCGTCGCCAACCACCACACAGCCTCGCGCCCAAGCACCGGCCGGCCATCGGAGCACCACCACGAGAGACCTCAACCACCAGGGCGTCGCCCTCATCCACCAGGCCAGGAGCCCGAGCTCCTTCTCCCGCGTCTGTGCCCTGCCTCCCCAAGCCACCTCACCTCCCTGTCCCCGAGCACCTCGTCCCCGCCTCCTCTGCCTCGTCCCCGCCACCGTTCGTGGACCGAACTAGCAGCAAGCATCGTCGCCCCTTCCAGTTGGCCCTGCTTTCCCCGCTACCTTCTCTTTCTCTCTCGATTCTCTCAATTCTCGGTTCTCTCCCTGTGCAGGAGCCATGGGAGCCATGGCCTGCTCGGCCTCGAGGTCCTGACGCCGTCGACTCCTACATCCGCTACCGCGCCAAAGTCCTGCTTCCCTCCCTGCGCCTTCGCCACCCCGCCAAGTCCCGCGTCAAGCTGTCGTCTCCTACCTCGTCGTCCAGTCACCGCATCCCCGTCCAGGACCCCACTGGCCTCCCCTTCTTCTGCTGCGTGAGGAGGAACGCATCCAGCAGGTCGCCCGCTTGCATCGTCCGCCTGCGTTGACCGCGTCCGCGCCACGTCAGCCTGTGGGCCCCACCTTCTGCCGCGTTCGCAGCCTGCCTCCTCTCCAGCACCGCGCCCAAGTCCCATGTCGTCGGCAGCCGCTCCTGCCGTTCATCGCCCTGCACCTGCCGCTGTTTCTGTTCTTCAGAAACGAGCAGCAGCAGCTCGCCCGGGAAAATCCTATTCGCCGCTCGCTGCGGCGAACTGTCGAGCGATCGCACAGGGGCAGCGCAGCGAGGGACAGAAATGGGCCGGCCCACACATAATGCGTCCAAACCGGTTTTGGGAACCTTCTAGAAGGTTCCTTGAACCGGTTTTTTTCCTGTATCATTTTTTCTGGTTCTTTTTCGGCTTTCTATTATTTTCTTAGTACTCTATTTTTTGTTTCCGTTTCTTTTTCATTTTTTGTTTTTTGTTTCACTTTATTTTTCAAGTTTATTTTTCTTTTTTCAAGATATATTTGCAGTTTTACAAAATGTTTATGATTTTCCTTTTTATTTCCTTTTCTTTTCTTCTCTTCCTCTAAAAAATCAAAAAAATTAAATTTTGTTCATGTTTCCAGAAAATGTTCAGTTTTCAAAAAAATGTTCTCAAAATTCAAAAATTGTTATCGTTACACAAAAAAGTACAAAACTTCTGAAATTCAGAAAATGTACCGGATTTCAATTTTTTGTTCCCATATTCAAAAAATGTTCGCGCTTCCAAATTTTTTCGGGATTTTTCAAAATTTCTCTCCGTTTCAAAATTTGTTCGCAAGATCCAAAAAATGTTTGTGCTTTAAAAAAATTGTCCGCACTTCCAAATTTGTTCAGAATTTTTCAAAATTTCTCTCCGTTTCAAAATATGTTCTCAAGATTCAAAAAATGTTCATGCTTTAAAAAATGGTTCGCGCTTCAAAATCTGGTCAGGATTTTTTAAAATTGTTCACTGTTTCAAAATTGGTTCTCAAGATTCAAAAAATGTTTCGGAATTGAGAAAAATGTTCCAGGTTTCCAAATTTGTTCACAAATTCAATAATAGTTCATGTTTTTCAATTTTGTTCACAAATTCAAAAAATGTTCTGGAAGTTTTAAAAATGTAAACATTTTTATTTTTTATTCACAAATTCAAGAAATCTTCCCCTTTTTCAAATTTGTTCACATCATCAAAATGTTCCTGTTTCACAAAATTTGTACGAAAATTTGAAAAATGTTTTTAGTTTGAAGAAAATATTCATAATTTTTAAAAATTCAGTTGTAGGAGGTCGTCAGTTCGACCCAATAAATTGTCTGTAGTCTTTAACTGTCGCGCTGCTAATTGAACAAGAGAACGTCTACATCGTAGTGGTTTGCACGGCAGGCCCATTAGTGCGAAGTCGCATGTTCGAGTTACAGCGCTAGCGCTATTTTCTTTTTTGCGATATTTCATCTCGGGAATGTGCCGCCGCGTGCCACTGGAATTGGCCGGCCCACGCTAGCCGCTCCTGTGCGAAGCGCCGGCATTTCGCCGCAGCGAGCGGCCTATAGGAGCTCCCACTCGCCCGCTCATCCCCGTTGATCGCAGCCGCGCGTGGCCTCCGCACCTTGGGCTGCCTTCTGCCGCCAAGGTCCAGTGCACTTCCAGATCTAGCCCAGCTCCACCTTAGGCCGATTTGGCCCAAGGTGAGCAGATCCCCAACGCCCCTCCTCTGTTCCTACTTGGGCTTGGCCCGATTCTGCTACTGCTGATGTCCTGCGCCCAGTAGTTTCGGCCCGAGTAGATTTTTTTCCAGTCCTGCGAATTTAGCTATTTCAAGAGTTTACTGTTTTACAAAAAAACCCTAATGTTCATGCATCTAATAACTAATTGACCATGCATCATATGTACATAATTTATACATGTAAAGTGCTTAGAATTTCATCTAGTTTCATATTTTCCAACTCTCATCCATGTTTAAAATGTTTAAACTTGCTGTTTGTTTAATTTTACATAAATGCCATGTTAAAATGATTTATTTCATAACTAATTAACCGTAGCTCCGAATTTAATAAACTTTATATGTAAATGGGATGGAATAACGCATAGAATAACTTGATGCACTTTACTTTGATGTTTAACAACTTTAAAATATGAATTAGAGCAGAACAGTAGCTAATTTGAAATATGCACATGAGGATTTTCCGGAATTGTTGTTTGTTGTTCCGACCTCATTTAAACTTGCCTAGATAGGTAGTTTTCATATGCTTCACCCCTTGCCATGTTTAATAACATTTAATATTGTTGGGTACATAAATGAGAGAGAACTAAATAATTGATGTGGTGTTTCGTCAATATGCAACTCGTTGCATATTGAGCTCCACTTAATCTGTAGTATTGTTTGTGCACTTTGCCATGCCATCCCTATTTAAACTGGACATGCATCATACTTGATTGTGCATCATGCCATGTTGATGTGATGGTTGTTTACCATGATGTTTCCTTCTTTGTGGTTGCGCTTCTCCTTGATAGTTCCGGTTACGTTGCGTTTGTGAGGATTCATTCGACTACGTCCGTTTGTCTTCTTCATGGACTCGGTCTTCTTCCTAGCAGGATTTCAGGCAAGATGACCATTACCCTCGATATCACTTCTATCTTTGCTTGCTGGTTGTTCGCTCTATCGCTATGTCGCGCTACCTACCACTTGTTTATCATGCCTCCCATATTGCCATGTCAAGCCTCTATCCCACCTTCCTAGCAAACCGTTGTTTGGCTATGTTACCGCTTTTGCTCAGCCCCTCTTATAGCGTTGTTAGTTGCAAGTGAAGTTGAAGATTGCTCCATATTGGAACATGATTATGTTGGGATATCACAATATCTCATATTTTAATTAATGCACCTATATACTTGGTAAAGGGTGGAAGGCTCGGCCTTATGCCTGGTGTTTTGTTCCACTCTTGCCGCCCTAGTTTCCGTCATACCGGTGTTATGTTCCTTGATTTTGTGTTCCTTACGCGGTTGGGGTTATGGGACCCCCTTGACAGTTCGCTTCGAATAAAACTCCACCAGCAAGGCCCAACATTGGTTTTCCATTCGCCTAACCACCACCTATACTTTTCCCTTGGGAGTCGCAATCCCGAGGGTCATCTTTATTTTAACCCCCCGGGCCAGTGCTCCTCTGAGTGTTGGTCCAACCCGGGTGATGTTCGGTGCCCCCTGGGCAACCAGGGTCTATCCCAACCCGACATTTCGCCCATCCGGTGTGCCCTGAGAACGAGATATGTGCAGCTCCTATCGGGATTTGTCGGCACATTCGGGCAATCTTGCTGGTCTTGTTTTAGCATTGTCGAAATGTCTTGTGACCAGGATTCCGAGTCTAATCGGGTTGTTTCGGCAGAAGGAATACCCTTCTTGATCGTGAGAGCTTGTGATGGGCTAAGTTGGGACACCCCTGCAGGGTATAATCTTTCAAGAGCCGTGCCCGCGGTTATGTGGCAGATGGGAATTTGTTAATATCCGGTTGTAGAGAACTTGACACTTGACTTCATTAAAATGCATCAACCATGTGTGTAGCCGTGATGGTCTCTTTTCGGCGGAGTGCGGGAAGTGAACACGGTTTGGGTTATGTATGAACGTAAGTAGTTTCAGGATCACTTCTTGATCACTTCTAGCTTCACGATCGTTGCGTAGTTTCTCATCTTACTCTTGCACTCGTATGTTAGCCACCATATTTGCTTAGCGCTTGTTGCAACTCCACCTCATTACCTCATCCTACTCATAAGCTTAAATAGTCTTGATCTCGCGGGTTTTGAGATTGCTGAGTCCTCGTGACTCACAGATACTACCAAAACAGTTACAAGTGCCGACGATGCCAGTGCAGATGATGCTACCGAACTCAAGTGGGAGTTCGACGAGGTCCTTGTCCGTTACTATGTTTCGTTTCCTGATGATCAGTAGTGGAGCCCAGTTGGGACGATCGAGGATCTAGCACCTGGAGTTTCTCTTCTTTTCATTTGGATTTGTCCGTAATCGGACTATGTGTGTACTCTGAATGATGTATGAATTATATGTTCATTGTGTGAAGTGGCGATTGTAAGCCAACTCTATTTATCCCTTTCTTGTTCATTACATGGGATTGTGTGAAGATGACCCTTCTTGCAACAAAACCACCATGCGGTTATGCCGCTAAGTCATGCCTCGACACGTGGGAGATATAGCCGCATCGTGGGTGTTACAAGTTGGTAATCAGAGCCATCCCCGACTTAGGAGCCCCCTGCTTGATCAAATCGCTGGCGTTGTTGAGTCTACAACCAAAATGTTTTGAGTCTTAGGATTATATAGATCGGAGAGTTGGATTCTTTTTACTCCTCAGTCCCTTCGTCGCTCTGGTGAGGCCTTCTGACGTAGATGTTTTGTCTTTCCTCTCCTCAAATTTCACTAAAAAAAATTAGGATCACGCGGGTATCTTGGGATCGTTCCGATATTCTTGTGACAAGAACATTGTTCTTGGTGCCTCCTGACATTTAGGGGTTGTGGCAGTGTCCCGGGGAGTTGAGCTCCGAGGTGTCGTCGTCACATTTTTATCGTTGCAGTTCTGGAATACCTGAGTTCGCTGACATCGAAAATCTCTTTTATGCAGTTAGTGGTGAGATAACCTCGACGCCACCCAGTATTGGGGCGGGAGTTCGGGAGTATTGCCATAGCTCGTATAATGGATGCTTTTCGAAGGTTGAGGTACACGATTTCCAGAGTTTTCTTGGTTATGTGTTGACGGATGGATACAGCTGGATGTAGGGATTGTTAGTTTGGGTGAGATATGTTGCTTCCCCTGTATCCCCAACACCAGATTACATAACGAGAAAGTTTCGGGAGTTAATAGGTGGGAATTCATGTAGCTCCTAGAATATCTTTCCGACAAATGCATGATATGGGATTCGGTAAATCTCTATCATATGTTTGTTTCCGGCTAATTTTCCAAGCCAAATCCTTGTTTTGTTTTGGTTTGTGGTATTCGAGTTGCTTCATTGTCAAATGTGGTTTCCATACATTTTCTAAACGCTGCTCTCATATTTCTATGGGAGTGCTAATCCTTCTTGATCACTGAGGTTGTCATGTCAATTCTTTTCCAACCGGCGTGCTTCTCTTCAAGTGCATCCGATCATTCCAACATTCGCAAGATCAATTCTAAGTTTCTCAATGGTATCCATTCCATCTGCCCCAAGTTGCCTTTGTTTTCCCACCCTCCCACCCTTTTTCTTCAAGGACTCATATTTCTTAATCATGTATCCATCTTATGGATGTGAAGTTTGTCCATTCTTTCCCGTCAATGTTCTTATCCAGTGATTCCCATGAAGTTGCTCAACAGTTTCAAGTTCATCATCCTTCGTTGTTGTTTCTTCACCGGTGGATCCAATTCAAGCTTTCAGTGTTGATCATATTCCTTTCCTCGTGTCAAATGCTTTCTCATGCTGATGCACCTCTTAATCATCCACTTCTCGCCATTCATTTGTTCTTGAGTACTGAAGATATCTCAGGAGATTCGTGTTTTCATTCCTAATCTGTTCAAGATATCTCAAAGCTGTTATCTCTTTTGAGCCATTTAATTCAACCGGCGCAATCTCTCTTTTACAATCGTTCAACGATGTATCTTTTGAGTGGGCCCTAACCCACAGGTCTTTTCCCAGGATCTTGCCTGACTCTTCTAATTTTCCTGGAGCTATTCCCAAATTATTTTCGAAGTTTGATGCAAGAATGAATTTCATCAGTCATATGCCTTTGTCCAAGATCTTCCAAATTCTTTCATCGTTGATTCAACCTTTCTATTCTTCATTGTTCCGGAGTGCCTCAATAATTCATGGTGGTGTTTCTCATCGTCATTCTCAACACAGAAGACCGAGGAACAGATTTCTCCAAAAATCTTGGTCCATTCTCTTGAAGATTCATGGTTCTAGCTTCAGGCCATCCTCATAATTGTTTTTGATTATGATTTTTTTTCCTTACCATCCGGAGAATTTCATGAGTTGTTTCCATTTCTTTCCTCCGAAGGCCATCATGTCATAAATATTCATTCTCAACTTTCAGCTCTCGTTCTCGAATTCTTCCGGTGTATCGTTCAAGTATCCTCTAGGCAAATCGTGATTTATTCGTTCTCATGTATCTAAATTCTCGCAAGTATCTTCGTTCATTTTCTAATTCTTCCTGGTGTTTCACTATCTTTTCTTTGATCATCTTTTTAATTTCTTACGGTGGTTTGTTCAAGATTCCTCTTCCTATGTTCTCATATTAATTTATTCGTTGTTTCAATCCTACCGGTGGATAGTTGGAGACCTTCTCAAGTTTACGCTATTTCTCTCTCAATCCTTTCTACGAGAATAAGTAGTATGCCAAATCCGTTGCTTGTCATCAATTTAAGTTGATGAAGGATAAGCATAACATAATTCTTACTCTTGTTTCATCCAAGTGTTTAATTCTTTTCTACCAGAGTTTGTTCATGATATCAATTTCTCAGTTATATGTTGTTCATCTTTCTTCCGAAGTTTCAAGTTTTTCTCTCGGTTATGTCACCCCGAAGCTCCATCTAAATCATCGCAAGGCTTCACCTTGTCTTCTCAACTTCTCTTTCTTTTTATCATCCTTTTATTACCGGAGTTCTTCATCGAGGCTCTACATGGTGGTTCGTCAAGGATTCTTTTCATTCTTCAATTGTTCTTCAAGATTTCTCTCGGAGTTAAGATCCGCCAAGCTATACTCTAAAACAAACATGGTGTTCAACACATGTCTTGTTTTGAGGAGTTCAAGCATTCTTCATCTGCATTCCGAAGTGCAATTCTTTCTATCTTATCTTTTGAGGTGGTGTTATGTCATTTTGATAGTTTTCTTCATGTTTCATGATTGACAAGTCGTCAGGAATGAGGTATTTAAACCCATCACTTTCTTCCTTGGAGTTATCTTGGTATAGGTTTCACCTAAAGCCTTCCATTGGGAATGTTGCTAATTGTGGTGCTTATCAATGATCCAAGTTTCCTCCTATCCTCTCGATGAAAGAAGTTTTTCATCTCTTTGGAGATCTCAATCAAATCAATTGATTTCGTTAGTGGC
The DNA here is from genome assembly GCF_018294505.1 of Triticum aestivum. Lineage (NCBI taxonomy): Eukaryota > Viridiplantae > Streptophyta > Magnoliopsida > Poales > Poaceae > Triticum > Triticum aestivum. Next base: position 271,720,337 of record NC_057799.1, on the reverse strand, counting down.
AGGTCTTCACCTCATAATTTTGGGATGTTCTCCGTAAGACCATTGCAAATCATATCTTTTGTTGTTGATTTTCCAACAACTCCGCTCAACCCTTCCTCATAAGGATGCTCTCTCAAATTCACTTGAGGTAGAACATGTTGTTTTCTTCTCCGTACTTTTGATTCCATTCTTTCGTTCCGGAGACATGGTGATGTTGCTCTCTTTGACCAATCATCTCGTTTTGGCAAGATCATGTTCTTTTCTTTTCCTTGCTTATCCATTTAATCGGAGTGTTGTCTCGTGTCTTCAAGTTCTTTTCATCTTATCAAGTTTTGCTCCTCTTTTCAACTGGAGTGCTGCCCAAAGTCGTTCTTTCCCATTCCTTGTACATCTCATTTCAACCAGTGGTTTCCATTCATCCTTACCCTTGTGTTCTTTTCATGTCTTTGCAACCTTTAAGGTTCGTGGTTTCACTTGTTTGTCAAAGAAGCAACTTTGTTTTACCTCTTCCTCTTCCGCTTCTCTCTGGTGCCATCCTTAGATCTCGGGACGAGATCTCTTGTAAGTGGGGGAGTGTTGTGACGCCCCGAGACCGACGCTCCAGATGCCTTCCATGTTTTTCGTTGCCATCGTGTGTTTTATTTTTGTTTGTTGCATTCATCATCGCATCATTCGCATTGCATCGGCACTCTTTTGCCGTCATTTTTCAAAACTTGCATTCGTTTGTAGTTGCCACTCCTTCCTTGTCTCTGTTGACCTCTACTCAGATCAACCGGACTACTCTCTTCTCTCTTGTCTTCTCTGTGGCCTTTTTTCAAACCCCTTCACAACCATGTCCAAAACATACCCGAACCCGAACCGGGCTGTCGTGACCGATGGGTCCGGATCATCCCCAAACATCCCTAAAATATCTTTAGTTTCTTCTTTGGCTCCCCTAACCTATTTATTCTTGGCCGTTCCATTACGATCGGAGGGGTCGATTATCCCTAACCTAATCCCACTACTATATACTCCCTCCGTTCCTTATTATAGTGCGCATAGACTGTGGCTCTCATACCAACGAATGTGCTAGCCATTGTACTTTGGACGAGAAAGCCCATCCTTTACCGCATGTGACCCACCACCCCACGTGCATGCTGCTGCGGGAGTAACTCCTCCAGCGATTTGAGTGGAGGTTAGTTTGGTCTAAAATTGCAAACGCGCACTACAATCTGAAATTTTGGCAAAAAAGTTATACGCACTATAATAAGGAACGGAGGGAGTATAACTGATCAACCCTAGCCAGTCTCATGTCCCATCCATCCTTTCCCATCGCGCCGCCGCCACCCACTCACCATCTCCATCGGGATCCTCCCAGATCCACCTCTCCGCCCGACCGACCCGACCACCTCCCTGGTTTTCAGCACCGAGCCAACGACCTTCTCCTCTCGATCCATGGTCGCGTCCTCCCTGCCTTCTTCGCCAACCACCACACAGCCTCGCGCCCGAGCACCGGCCGGCCACCGGAGCACCACCACCAGAGACCTCAACCACCAGGGCGTCGCCCTCATCCACCAGGCCAGGAGCCCGAGCTCCTTCTCCCGCGTTCGTGCCCTGCCTCCCCAAGCCACCTCACCTCCATGTCCCCGAGCACCTCGTCCCCGCCTCCTCTGCCTCGTCCCCGCCGCCGTTCGTCGACCGAACCAGCAGCAAGCACCGTCGCCCCTTCCGGTTGGCCCTGCTTTCCCCGCCACCTTCTCTTTCTCTCTCGATTCTCTCAATTCTCGGTTCTCTCCCCGTGCAGGAGCCATGGGAGCCATGGCCTGCTCGGCCTCAAGGTCCCGATGCCGTCATCACCTACATCCGTTGCCGCGCCAAGTCCCGCTTCCCTCCCTGCGCCTTCGCTGCCCCGCCAAGTCCCGCGCCAAGCTGCTGTCCCTACCTTGCCGTCTAGTCACCGCGTCGCCGTCCAGGACCCCGCTGGCCTCCCCTTCTTCTGCTGCGTGAGGAGGAACGCATCCAGCAGCTCGCCCGCTCGCATCGTCCGCCTGCGTTGACCGCATCTGCGCCACGTCAGCCTGTGGGCCCCACCTCCTACGCGTCCGCAGCCTGCTTCCTCTCCAGTGTCGCGCCCAAGTCCCACGTCGCCGGCAGCCGTTCCCGCCGTCTGTCGCCCTGAACCTGCTGTTGTTTCTGTTCTTCAAAAACAAGCAGCAGCCGCTCGCACGCTCATCCCCGTTGACCGCAGCCGCGCGTGGCCTCCGCGCCTTGGGCCGCCTTCTGCCGCCAAGGTCCACCGCACCTCCAGATCCAGCCCAGCTCCACCTCAGGCCGATTTGGCCCAAGGTGAGTAGATCCCCAACGCCCCTCCTCTGTTCCTACTTGGGCTTGGCCCAATTCTGCTACTACTGATGTCCTGCGCCCAGTAGTTTCGGCCCGAGTAGAGTTTTTTCCAGTCCTGCGAATTTAGCTATTTCAAGAGTTTACTGGTTTACAAAAGAAAACCTAATGTTCATGCATCTAATAACTAATTGACCATGCATCATATGTACATAATTTATACATGTAAAGTGCTTAGAATTTCATGTGGTTTCATATTTTCCAACTCTCATCCATGTTTAAAATGTTTAAACTTGTTGTTTGTTTAATTTTACGTAACTTCCATGTTAAAATGATTTATTTCATAACTAATTAACCGTACCTCCGAATTTAATAAACTTTATATATAAATGGGGTGGAATAAAGCATAGAATAACTTGGTGCACTTTATTGTGATGTTTAACAAATTTAAAATATGAATTAGGGCAGAACAGTATCAAATTCAAAATACGCACATGAGGATTTTCCGGAATTGTTGTTTGTTGTTCCGACCTCATTTAAGCTTGCCTAGATAGGTAGTTTTCATATGCTTCACCCCTTGCCATGTTTAATAACATTTAATATTGTTGGGTACATAAACGAGAGAGAACTAAATAATTGATGTGGTGTTTCGTCAATATGCTACTCGTTGCATATTGAGCTCCACTTAATTTGTAGTATTGTTTGTGCACTTTGCCATGCCATGCCTATTTAAACCGGACATACATCATTCTTGATTGTGCATCATGCCATGTTGATGTGATGGTTGTTTACCTTGATGTTTCCTTCTTTCCGGTTGTGCTTCTCCTTGATAGTTCGGTTACGTTGCGTTTGTGAGGATTCGTTCAACTACGTCCGTTTGTCTTCTTCTTGGACTCGGTCTTCTTCCTAGCGGGATTTCAGGCAAGATGACCATTACCCTCGATATCACTTCTATCTTTGCTTGCTAGTTGTTCGCTCTATCGCTATGTCGCGCTACCTACCACTTGTTTATCATGCCTCCTATATTGCCATGTCAAGCCTCTAACCCACCTTCCTAGCAAACCGTTGTTTGGCTATGTTACCGCTTTTGCTCAGCCCCTCTTATAGCATTGTTAGTTGCAGGTGAAGATGAAGATTGCTCCATGTTGGAACATGATTATGTTGGGATATCACAATATCTCATATTTTAATTAATGCATCTATATACTTGGTAAAGGGTGGAAGGCTCGGCCTTATGCCTGGTGTTTTGTTCCACTCTTGCCGCCCTAGTTTCCGTCATACCGGTGTTATATTCCTTGATTTTGCGTTCCTTATGCGGTTGGGGTTATGGGACCCTCTTGACAGTTCGCTTTGAATAAAACTCCTCCAGCAAGGCCCAACAGTGGTTTTCCATTTGCCTAACCACCACCTATACTTTTCACATGGGAGTCGCAATCCCGAGGGTCATCTTTATTTTAACCCCCCGGGCCAGTGCTCCTCTGAGTGTTGGTCCAACCCGGGCGATGTCCGACGCCCCCTGGGCAACCAAGGTCTATGCGAACCCGACGTCTGGCCCATCCGGTGTGCCCTGAGAACGAGATATGTGCAGCTCCTATCGGGGTTTGTCGGCACATTCGGGCGGTCTTGCTTGTCTTGTTTTACCATTGTCGAAATGTCTTGTAACCGGGATTCCGAATCTGATCGGGTTGTTCCGGGAGAAGGAATATCCTTCGTTGATCGTGAGAGCTTGTGATGGGCTAAGTTGGGACACCCCTGCAGTGTATAAACTTTCGAGAGCCGTGCCCGCGGTTATATGGCAGATGGGAATTTGTTAATATCCTGTTGTAGAGAACTTGACACTTGACTTAATTAAAATGCATCAACCGTGTGTGTAGCCGTGATGGTCTCTTTTCGGCGGAGTACGGGAAGTGAACACGGTTTGGGTTATGTATGAACGTAAGTAGTTTCAGGATCACTTCTTGATCACTTCTAGCTTCACGACTGTTGCGTAGTTTCTCATCTAACTCTTGTACTCGTATGTTAGCCACCATATTTGCTTAGCGCTTCCTGCAACTCCACCCCATTACCTCATCCTACCCACGCCATAAACGCATAAAAATAAATAGATAAATTGTTGATTAATTAAATTGGTTAATTAAAACCCTAATCTCTCACTGACTGCTCGGCCCCCACCCGCTAATTAACCCATTTAGTTAGTCTAACCACCCCTGTTAGTGCCCCTGACAATGACATGTGGGTCCCACTGGACCCACCTGTCTGGTTTGACTGGTCAACCGACCAGTTGACCTGCTGACATCACTCTGAGGTCATGCTTGCTTCATCGTTCACTGTTCTGGATAATGTTGGATTTAAATAAGTAAATAAATTAGAAAATCAATTAAACTTTAGAAAATCATATAAAATAATCCGTAACTCGGATGAAAATACTTTCTACATGAAAGTTGCTCAAAATGACGAGACGAATCCGGATACACATCCCGTTCGTCCGCCACACATCCCTAGCATAGCAAACTCGCAACTTTCCCCCTCTGGTTCATTTGTCCGAAAACGCGAAACACCGGGAATACTTTCCCGGATGTTTTCCCCCTTCGCCGGTATCACCTACTACCGCGTTAGGGCTCACCTAGCAACGCTCATTGTCATGTCATGCATCGGCATGCTTATGTTTGCATTGTATTTACTTACTCTTCCCCCTCTTCTCTCCGGTATACTACGATACCCACGCTGTTGCTGCCCCGTTCGACTACGGTGTTGACGACCCCTCCTTCTCGGCTGAGCTTCCAGGCAAGCCCCCCCCCTTGATCACCAGATATCGCCTATTCTTCTCCCTACTGGTTACATTAGAGTAGTGTAGCATGTTACCGCTTTCCGTTAATCCTATCCTGATGCATAGCTTGTCCTTGCTACTACTGTTGTTACCTTTACCTGCAATCCTACATGCTTAGTATAGGATGCTAGTATTCCATCTGTGGCCCTACATTCTTGTCCGTCTGCCATGCTATACTCGGGAGGTGATCACGGGTATATACTTATATACATATTATATGATACCTGTGGTGACTAAAGTCGGGTTGGCTCGTAGAGTACCCGCGAGTGGATCTTTGTGGCGGAGCGACAGGGCAGGTTGAGACCACCTAAGCGAGAGGTGGGCCTGGCCCTGGTCGGTGTTCGCGGTTACTTCATAATAACACGCTTAACGAGATCTTGGTATTTGATCTGAGTCTGGCCACTGGCCTATACGCACTAACCAACTACGCGGGAACAGTTATGGGCACTCGACGTCGTGGTATCAGCCGAAGCCTTCTTGACGTCAGCAACTGAGCGGCGCGTGCCGGATTGGACTGGAACGCTTGCTCTTGTATTAGGGAGGCTAGGTCTGCTTTCGGCCGCCCTCGCAACGTGCAGGTGTGCAATGGGCGATGGGCCTAGACCCCTGCGCCATAGGATTTAGACTGGCATGCTGACCTCTCTGTTGTGCCTAGGTAGGGCTGCGGCGTGTTGATCTTCCGAGGCCGGGCATGACCCAGGAAAGTGTGTCCGGCCAAATGGGATCGAGCGTGTTGGGTAATGTGGTGCACCCCTGCAGGGAAGTTTATCTATTCGAATAGCCGTGATCTTCGGTAACAGGACGACTTGGAGTTGTACCTTGACCTTATGACAACTAGAACCAGATACTTAATAAAACACACCCTTCCAAGTGCCAGATACAACCCGGTGGTCGCTCTCTAACAGGGCGACGAGGAGAGGATCGCCGTGTAGGAGTATGCTATACGATGCTACTTGGTGAACTTACCATCTACTCTCTTCTACATGCTGCAAGATGGAGGCTGCCAGAAGCGTAGTCTTCGATAGGATTAGCTATCCCCCTTTTATTCTGGCATTCTGCATTTCAGTCCACCGATATAGCCCCTTTACACAGATACCCATGCATATGTAGTGTAGATCCTTGCTTGCGAGTACTTTGGATGAGTACTCACGGTTGCTTTTCTCCCCCTTTCCTTTCTTCCTGGTTGTCGCAACCAGATACTGGAGCCCAGGAGCCAGACGCCACCGTCGATGACGACTCCTACTACACCGGAGGTGCCTACTACTACGTGCAGCCCGCTGACGACGACCAGGAGTAGTTTAGGAGGATCCCAGGTAGGAGGCCTGCGCCTCTTTCGATCTGTATCCCAGGTTGTGCTAGCCTTCTTAAGGCATACTTGTTTACTTATGTCTGTACTCAGATATTGTTGCTTCCGCTGACTCGTATATGATCGAGCACTTGTATTCGAGCCCTCGAGGCCCCTGGCTTGTGTTATGATGCTTGTATGACTTATTTTATTTTTAGAGTTGTGTTGTGATATCTTCCCGTGAGTCCCTGATCTTGATCGTACACGTTTGCGTGTATGATTAGTGTATGATTGAATCGGGGGCGTCACAATTACACGTGAATTCTGCTGCACCCTAGAAGTACATATGACCAGCTATCTACATGCTTAAGTAGCTATTTAAGTTCACGCAAATAGGTAATTCTTAACAGTAAGTATCAAACACATATATAGGCGTAGTCTATAATAGGATTAACAGGCTATGGCATTATGTAATCAGTAGCAAACTAAATTAAGCCAAGCAAAGTAATTGAACGATTGTGCAATAAGTGGCTAACTAAAATTCTGAGAAGCATGTAACTGAACTTACACTAGCTCTTTGTACAGGCACACTGCAACTTCTTTTTCGCTTACAAGGTTCTACGAAGGAGTTCATGGCATCAATTGCTTGGATACATAGTCCCAATACTTCTTTCTTCCCACACTGCATTTGTCGTGGGAAACCACGGCCACCTATAGGACCAAGAGGCCCCTTG
>NC_057799.1:271630500-271712864 GCF_018294505.1 Triticum aestivum | reverse complement strand
CACAAAGAGAAGATAAGCATGGGAAAGCGCGGCAGGGATTGCACAAGCAATTTACCCAGGTTCGGTCCACCGTGAGGCGTAAAACCCTACTCCTGCTTTGGTGGATTGATGGTGAAGAAGGTGGTGGTGGAGCGTAGTACACCTACCCTGCAGGGGTTGCCTTTAGGCAGCAGTGACTACGCGCGTATGGGGGTGTGAGCTATCCAACCTTCTAACCTGTTCTATGGTTGCAATGGGCCTCCTTTTATAGATCAAGGGGTCACCACAATGGCAAAGTAGTCATTATGCACTGATATGATAGCAAACAGTGTTATCATACCTAACTCTGCGGGCTGACAGGGTGCATTAAATGCACCGCTTAGTGTCACATCACTGGTTGCCCGGCAAGGCCTGCCGGGCTATCTTGCCAGCTCCGTGCCTACTTCCTTGACACGTCGCAGGACGGGTGTCATTTGTGGGTTTTTCCTGTAAGGAGAGGCAGCCATGTGGCGAATGACTGCCACTCAGTAACTTTGCGGCTTGACACCGCACTGATAGACGACGTGGGTCGTGATGGAGTGGTCCGTGAGGTGGTTTTGCTTCCGTGAGCCCCGGCAGGCCCTGCGGGGGTGCTTCGGTCCTCTGCTTCTGGGGATTGCCTTGCCCCTTGCTTGGCTCGCCTCTCTCTTGGCAATAATCTGCTTCTCTGGTTCGATCTTGGTCTCTCTGATCTGCATGCTGGTCCTTCGAATCTCTTGGCTCCTTGAATTCTAACTTGGGCTGGTGCTTCTATCTTGTTCTCATGCCTGTGCATAGTCTGGGCAACAGACCCAGGGTTTGTTGCACCGACAGAAGCCCCCGGGCCCCCTGAACACGCAACCGAGGGTCGTTGGGGTAGGGCCAAATAGGTGCACAAGCAGGGTTGCTGAAGAGGCTGGACTCTTGAAGTCTTCTTTGCTTCTTCATTAGCCTTGATTCCAGGCCAGTTTCTGGTTTTCTAAAGCCAATAGTGGTGGGGCCGCTCCAGTAATGGCCAGTGAATGACTTTAACACACGGGGTAGAAACTGCCAATTCACTCTTCCCACCACGCCCTTATCCTTGGCCACGTATGCTGCATGCATCGCGCGGGGTAGGTAACGGAGGCGCGTGGCGTGGGAGAGCATCAAGGTGATGGCCCGGTCTTGGCAGGGGGTGATGCAGAGGACCCCGTGCCGAGCCCCCAGCTCAGTCCCCAGCCCGGGAGTGGAGACTTAGCCCCTTCTGCCGGAGGTGACGGGGACGACCTTCCTGTTTCCCCCAATGGAGGAGGAGGTGAGATGACGCAGGGAGAGCCCCTCCTTGAGGGGACTTCTTCCCTTGTCGCTCGAACCAAAGAAATCATCGTGGAACCTTCCGCGGTGGAGGCAACACAGAAGGCCGCCGAGCTTAACCCGGCAGAGGACGAGACTCATGACCCGGCAACAGTCGTTGCCACAAAAACAGAAACTTCTGCCCGGCAGACCTCTCCAAGTATCTTATTTACTTCTCCCTTTTTCTCCATGCTCTGATTGTTTCCACCGGTTTCTTCATTCGCTCGAGACTTCCATTTCTTCGTTATTCACTGGCCCTTTGTCGTGGAATTGTCAAGGCAAATGTCCTAGCAGAAGGACTTAGTCGTGGAGCCATCGCAACTAGGTTAGCTTAAAGGGGTTAAACGGGACAAAGGACACAAGGAGTTTATACTGGTTCGGCCCCTTGCGGTGAAGGTAAAGGCCTAATCCAGTTTGAGGTGGTATTGCTCATGTTTCGATTACCAGGGAGCGAATACGCTTGACCTAGCTTTCGATGTCTTGTTTCTTGTCCTGAATCGCCGCCGGGTCGTCCCTTTATATACACAGGTTGACGTCCAGCGGCTCACAGAGTCCCGACCGGCTCATACACAACGCGTCCGGCTCGGTGAGTAACTATACATGCCTTATAATACAAGTTATACATATATGGCGGTTTTCACATCCGGGCCTTATGTCGCCCTTGGGTTTTGGGCCTTCAGTAAGCCTGCTTCGCGAACCGCCATCTTCAATCACCTTACTAGGATTTGTCATAACAAACCTCCAACGGTATAACCCGGCCCCTCCTGGGCGGGCCATACCCAATAGTTATATCCGCAACATTAGGCCCCAGGTTGATTTGAATTTGTTCATATCAATCTTCAACACTTGGAGAAAAGTCCTTCTTCATATATTCCTGCGAAACCTTGTAACTCTCCGTGACGTCATCTTTTAATATCGTGGTAGCCCGCCGTGATGTCACCTGCCATAAATATTACGCGAGGCCCAAATCTTAATATATATGTCCTCTTTTAATGAACTCTCGAAAATTGAGGCGTCTGTGTTATCACATATCCATTTTTGGCCTCCTCGATTCCCGCGCATCCCACTTATCCTTTCAACCTTATAAATAGGGCAAGGGGTCCCTTTCCACTTTCTCCCCTTGCCTCTTCGTCTCTGTCTTCCACCTCGCGTCGTTCCAGCGCCCGAGCTCCGCCGCCGCCATCGACCTTGGCTACTGCCTCGACAACGGTCGCTGCATCAACCCGATTTGACCAGAGTTCGGTCACGCGCCTTCGCCGCTCAATAGCTCTGGTGAGTTTTCCTCCTTCCCTTTCCCATAGATCCCATTAGGGTTTCCATGAGTTCATCGGAGTTCATCTTCGTTCTTCACTGTTGCTTGCGACCTTTGACTCAAACTTGGTATCCTTCCTGCGCGGCGGTAGTTGTTGTACTCATTCTTGCCATTAGAACATCTCCTTTTGCGTAAGAAAACCAATATGGACATATGAACTATTCACGTGCTGCAACTTAGGTCTAAATATTTTCCATTATGTGAAGTGCTGTAGATCCAAAATTATAGCATCCATCTGTGAAATATGTTTTTCCAACACTTAGCAATTTTTCATTCTCAGATCTGTAACTCAATATTTGTACCGGCGGCTTAACTGAGAAAGCATAACCCGCCAGGTATCATTAGTCCCCTCTTAAGCCGCCAATAGCTCGCCTTTATAACTTCAATGCAATCTTCCGGTTTACCATTTATGCATGCTTCATTGTTATTCACCCTTTAACTCGTCAGCCGGCTTAACCATATAATCTTGAACCGGCACAATCTTTCTTTCAGCTCATCGAAAATGGCTAAGACATACACTGCTTGCAACTGGGTCCAATCCCGGGCCACTGAGGAAGATTTGCACAACCACGTTGCAACTGGCGCTTTATCCAAAAAAAGAGGTCATTCATTGAAGAGTCCCTAGTGAATAAAATCCTCCTAAACCCAAGGATGGGGAAGTGATTGTTTTTATAGATCACCTGAGTCGGGGGTCAGCCCACCTGGCTCAAAAATTTTCCGTGATGTGCTTCACTTTTTCCAACTTCACCTCAAGATATCGGACCCAACTCCGTTTCCAACATTTGCAATTTCCAAGTGCTCTGTGAAGCTTATCTTCAAGAGGAGCCCACGGTTGATTTATTCAGAGAGTTCTACTATTTAAACTGCCAGACTGAATTTGTTGATGGACCCAACACCGAACTCGGTGGGGTTTCAATTCAAAAGAGGAAAGAAGTCAACTTTCCCTATGCTGAGCCGCCAAGTCATCCCAAAGAGTGGAACCAATCTTGGTTCTACTGTCAAGACACATCTCCATCCAACGAGAATCATTTACCGGGTTACCGCGATCACCGGCTTAGCAGCAAGCATCCACTCCCCTCACGGCTCAGTGCGAAGGAATGGGCCAAATACGCGCCAACATTTTCCAAGCTCAGAGCCCTTATGGCAAATGGTTTAACCGGCATCAACTTTCTCCGGTGTTGGGTTTCCTGGAGTATCTTGCCATTAAGCCGTCGCCCCGGCTTAAAGTGCGAATATATTGGTGATGCAAAAGATCCCCGATGCCACTGTGACATTCAACTGTCTAATGCAGAAATTAATGAAGCCACCAAGAAATTGCAGAACGAACCTTTAAAGGAATGCAGCAAAATAAGACTTAGTCCTTTTAGCACCTTCAACAAGCCGCTAGCCGTAAGTGTTGCACATCTTCCACTCTATCAACATTTTCAATAATTATGCCCACTTATGATCGTTTTGACCTTAACAGGCTGATTCTCCATTTTGGAAGAAGAAACCGCAAGCACTACTGGAATCTACTTCTTTGCCGTCTGCCACGTCTTTGCCGTCTGCCACGTCTTTGCCGTCTGCCAGCTGACGACAAAGAGGCTCTTTGCCGTCAGCTTCCACAAAGTGGCCTAACCGGCCAAATCGGCTCGTACCACAAGATAAGCCGGCCAAACCGGCTCGTACCAAGACTAAGGCCACCAAGAGGCCTACCAAGAAGAAAACCAGTGAACCTCTTGGTTCGAACATTGATGATGATAATGATGATGATGAGTTAGAGGTAGAACTTGACTCCCTTGGCTCATTTTTGGTACATCTCATTGACAATGATTGTTATCAAGACGACACAGAAGCCAGCCGTGCAGATGACGCAGAGGTAATTACTCTTTCCTACGGCTCAGAACCTCTGCCAACACAGAAAACCCGACAAGCAAGCCGGAAAGAAAGCTTTTCTCACCCTCTAGCTCACTTGGATCCCAACTTTCTTTTGAAGAAACAGCAACACGAAGCTCGCCGTACCACCCGGCCTAGCGGTGGTGTGATTACTTCTTCCGGCTTACCAAATACACCAGGTCACAAACGCCTCCTAGAGGTCTTACCTATTTCTGATATACTTTATCCCAAGGCGCGTCATTTTTGACAACCTCTTAACCCGTCTAATTCAAACTATCAGGGGACTTATCATTCCTCCTCTGGCGAGTCAACGTGAACTCAAATCCCGGCTTTCAAGACTGTACCTGGGTAAGAGTATATTCTATCATTCAAACCTTATGCCTGATCATCACACTGACCTCTTTATACCTCCTATTTTCAGGGGCCAAGCCAAACCCAGCAACAAGGCAAAGCTGAACAAGCCGGTCGACGACTCCAACCCGTCTGAACCAGAAAGGCAACATCAGAATCTTCTACTTGCTGAAGCCACCGTTAATGATCCACCACCAAAAGATCATGAAGCCTCCATAGATCATATGCACGTTGAGCCGGCTATTTCTAAGCCGCCAAGCCCGATTAAGCCTGCTGAGGAGAAGACCAATGATGTTGTTGTCACTGGGTTTGGATTCACAGCTCCGGGTCAACCTACTGTCTTATCTAAACACAGTGCCAAAGAAGAAATTTCTGCTGAAGAGAAAGGCAAGTGGAAGGTAGATTTGGATAGCTACACCCATTTCAGTGCCCAAGAAATCCATTCTGGTTACTTGAACCGCCTGTACACCAGCGGTGACTTTGAAGCCAGCTTAGTAAACCCGATGAAGGAGCGCTATGAGGTAAACGCTGCAACTCCTTTTTGTATGAATATACTTCCCTTAACCACCAAGTTTATTGGACATGATAAAATATAATGAATTGTAAACTTCAATATTTGCATAGATCAAATCCAGTAGCCCCCAAGGGCCGGTTTATACTCTCAATATGAATCGGGACATATAATACCAGTACTTCAGCTTTGCATCTATAGCCCCCAAGGGCCGGTTCAATGAATATATTAAGCCGGGACTTTAAGTATTAAAAATCAAATTTTCCTCCATAGCCCCCGAGGGCCGCCTTAATCAGTGATGAATAAGTTGGGACTAATCATCCTGCTTAAAATCAAGAACCCAATGTGTAGTCTTTATAAGTCGGATCACATCATTTGTCCAGGTCATGAATTTTTCTTGGAACAGAGCAATATGCATTAGCCCCCAAGTGCCAAGGATAATACTTGTATTGTGCTTGGGACTTTGAAAATTTTGTCTTAAAAAAGAGCAATATGCATTAGCCCCCAAGTGCCAAGAGTAATACTTGTATTGTGCTTGGGACTTCAGAGAGTAACCATGACCGTTATCTTGTCTGTGTATGCTTATGTCACAGGTTGAGTTGACTGAATAAGACGCGTAGCTTAATGATCTTAAAGCCAATATCAAAACACAACAATCAGAGACATCCAAGGCCAAGTCAGAACTGAAGTCTGCCTTGGAGAATATTTAACAGCTGAAACAGAGCTTCAACTCTGAAAAAGATGGCTGGGAAACTGAAAAGGCGGCTCTACTGAAGAGAGCTGATGATGCTGAATCGGCACTTAAGCCAGTGACTGAAGAGTTATCTGGCTTAAAGCAACAGATTAATATCATGTCATCAGCCATCTTTGGTAAGTAGAAAAACCATGTCTCCTTTGTACCTTTCAGAATCATATTGTAAACATCTGTTGGCTTACTCATAACTTTGCTTATATAGGTTCATGGAGCACCAAGTTGGGCTCAGAAATGCGCATCCGGCTTAAGGCTGTCTACACTCTTGTAGAACAGTTATATACTGGTACCCAATGAACCATTGCTGCTACGCTGCACAAGAAGTCTCCCTCAACACTGATCAAAGACACACTGGAATAGTTATCCGTGCTACCCCGAAGGATTGACGACTTAAAATAGGGAGCTGCCAGAGCCCACGCCTTGACTGCCCTGAGCCGGACCAAGGCATGGCAAGCAGATCTTGATCCTGAAGATTTGGCCAATGGCTGCCCCAGTGTCACAGAAGATGGAACTGCCTTCAGTGTTGATGATTTCATAGAAATAGCAAGAGCAATGCGCCCCTTAGAGAGTAAGCTGGCTGAGGAAACCAACCTTACCACATACCAGGCGGCTTATGATGCTGAAAATTAGAAAATGAAAGCACCGGTTCATCAGCCAACGGACCTCATCCCGCCGATTTGTAAGCATACCTTCGCTCCTGATATTGATCCATCAGACCTTATTGATGATGAAGCTGTGTTTAGAGCATTGACCGGTATCAACTGGGCTATGCCCAACTTCCAGCTGATGGATAAGTAAGGAGCTGAGGATGAAGAAGAGGCACAGGATGACCCGGAGGCTTCAACCCGCTAATAGTCATGAGCCGGTTTATCAAGCAAAATACTTTGCTGTGTTGACATCTCCAAAACGCTTATTCTTATTGGGCCATCAGATGCCTTGTAATAGGCTAATTAATCTCTTGATCTGCCATGCCATCGTGCATGTTTTATTTTGCATGATACTGCTGATCCGCCAGCTGAAGATGTGCAACTTGTGTTTATGATATCATCATATAGACCAACTGTTTATCCCTTTTTCCTGCACACAAACAAATCATAAGTGCCCTGGTGGTTTACCGCGGGGCGGGTCATGATGCCCAGTATAAATCCACTGGTGCCCATAGAAGTCCATAACCAGGGTAGGTGGTAACATCCCAAATATGAGACATAGTCAGGGCTGCTTGGCCTGACTTGTGAAAACTATATAGTAAGAAAAAGGGGTGATATAAATCCAAGACAAAATAAAAAATCCAAAAAACACGAGGCTTTCATAGGCCGCCGAGCCAAAATCTGTACTTCAATGAAACTAGCATGATAGCCACTTGAGCATCCGCGCTTTCTGTGAGCCGGCTCTCACATCACCCAATCGACATTTTAACCCGGATAAGTTCAGGGTCTTGTTGAAAGATTGACTTATCAAGAGTATGTGGGGTTGGAGTAGCATCGTGCAAACAGGCAGGTTTAACCAAGTTTCAAGGAAGGCGGCTTAATAGCCTGGGTTTATCCTTGCTTTCCGTAAGCCGACTCTCTCTCATGACCCAATCAATGTTGTAACCTTAACAAGTTCAGGGTCTTATTTAAAATATTGTCTGTTAAGAAAATGGCGGGTCATTCAGGATTACATGATGGAGAAGCATCTAGCATACAGGCAGGATAACCCGGATTTTTGGTGAATACACCTGGCATCCCGGCCAATCAGAAGGGTGAATATAGTTGTCTTCATTGAACAGGAAGCCCCCAAGTGATATATTTCTCAGTTGTGCTCAGCGGGTACCTATGTTTAAGCGGTGCTATACATCCAACTCTCTTTGGCCCCTGTAACTCGGGCGTCAAGCCTCTTAAGTGATCATGTGAGATGACAATAAAGACTTAGTTTCGAAGAAATGAAACGACAGAGGCCCTGAATTATCAGGGATGCCGGCTTTATTATACTTATTATAATATATACATCGTCAAAATATGTACATCACAAGAGCCGGTGGCTCAAGTATAGTAAGGCCGAAGATGAGCAATATTCCACGGCCGACGGGTCTCCTCCTCCGACATGCGTGAGTCCTTGTGGTCTCGAACATCGATAAGATGGTATGACCCATTGTTCAGATTCTTGCTGACCACAAAAGGCCCTTCCCAAGGTGGGGATAATTTATGCATATCAGCTTGATCCTAGATAAGCCGGAGCACCAAGTCGCCTTCTTGAAAGGTTCTGGTTTTAACCCGGCGGCTGTTATAATGGCGCAGATCTTGCTGGTAAATCGCCGAACGAGCCGCTGCAAGGTCACGCTCCTCATCCAACAGGTCAAGTGCATCCTGACGTGCTTTTTCATTATCAGCTTCAACATAAGCCGCCACACGGGGCGAATCATGACAGATGTCACTAGGGAGAACCGCCTCTGCTCCGTAAACCATGAAGAAAGGTGTGTAACCCGTAGATCTGTTGGGGGTAGTATTGATACTCCATAATACTGATGGTAACTCCTCCACCCAACAACCCGGCGTCCTTTGCAAAGGGACCATAAGCCGGGGCTTGATGCCTCGCAGAATCTCTTGATTAGCTCGCTCAGCTTGACCATTGGACTGGGGGTGAGCCACTTAGGATACATCAAGTCGAATATGCTCTCGTTGACAAAATTCTTTCATAGCACCTTTGGACAGATTAGTGCCATTATCAGTTATAATGCTGTGTGGAAAACCAAAACGGAAAATCACCTTCTTGATGAATTGAACTGCCGTCTCCGCATCACACTTACTAACCGGCTCCGCTTCAACCCACTTTGTAAATTTGTCAACCGCCACCAAAAGGTGGGTCTTCTTATCCTTGGACCTTTTGAAAGGCCCAACCATATTAAGCCCCCAGATAGCAAACGGCCAAGCAATTGGAATCATCCTCAATTCCTGAGCCGGCACATGAGCTCGTCGTGCAAATTTCTAACAACCATCACAATTACGGACCAAATCTTCTGCATCAGCATGAGCCGTTAGCCAATAAAATCTGTGACGAAAATCCTTGGCTACGAGAGACTTAGAGCCGGCATGATGACCACAATATCCTTCATGAATCTCTCGTAAGATCTACTGCCTTCCTCAGGAGAAACGCAATGTTGAAACGCCCCTGTGACACTGCGATGATGCAACTCTCCATTGACAATAGTCATTGATTTAGACCGCCAGGTTATCTGCCTGGCCAAAGTTTCATCCTCAGGTAACTCGCCCCGGGTCATATAAACCAAATATGGGACTGTCCAATCAGGAATAACATGAAGAGCCGCCACCAATTGTGCTTCCGGGTCAGGAATAGCTAAATCTTCCTCTCTAGGTAATTTGACTAAAGGGTTATGCAGAATATCCAAGAAAGTGTTAGGTGGCACCGGCTTATGCTGGGACCCTAACCGGCTCAAAGTATCGGCCGCCTCATTCTTCCCGCGATCAACATGTTCCACTTGATAACCCTTGAAATGGCCAGCGATAGCATCAACCTCTCGGCGATAAGCCGCCATGAGTGGATCCTTGGAATCCCAAGTACCAGAAACTTGCTGAGCCACCAGATCTGAGTCGCCGAAACACCTAACCCGACTTAAGTTCATCTCCTTAGCCATCCGAAGACCATGGAGCAAGGCCTCATACTCAGCTGCATTGTTAGTACAAGGGAACATCAACCGGAGAACGTAAGAAAATTTATCACCTCATGGGGAAGTCAAGACAACTCCAGCCCCCGAGCCCTCCAGCTGCCTGGATCCATCAAAGTGAATAGTCCAATATGTGTTATCCGGCTTCTCCTCAGGCATCTGCAACTATGTCCAATCATTTATGAAGTACACAAGTGCTTGAGACTTAATGGCTGTTCGAGGCATATACTTCAAACCATGAGGCCCAAGCTCAATGGCCCACTTGGCTACCCGACCTGTGGCTTCTCTGTTCTAAATAATATCCCCTAAAGGACCAGAACTAACCACAGTGATGGGATGACCCAGAAAATATTGCTTGAGCTTTCGACTAGCCATGAACACCCCATACACAAGCTTCTGCCAATGCGGATACCTCTGCTTGGACTCAATAAGCACCTCACCGATGTAGTAAACCGGCCTCTGAACCGGATGCTCCTTGCCTGATTCCTTCCTTTCCACCACAATGGCTACACTAACAGCTCGGCTATTGGCAGCCACATATAGCAACAAGGGCTCCTTATCAATGGGAGCAGCAAGAACCGGCGGCTCAGCAATTGTTTCTTCAAGGCCTCAAATGCCTGATCAGCAGCATCACTCCAGACAAAGTGATATGTCTTCTTCATCATCTGATACAGAGGGATGGCTTTCTCACCCAACCGGCTTATGAACCGGCTTAAGGCCGCAATCCGACCCGCCAAACGCTGAACATCATTGATACACGCCGGCTTAGCCAGAGAGGTGATAGCCTTTATCTTCTCCGGGTTAGCTTCAATACCTCGTTCTGACACAAGAAAACCCAAGAGCTTGCCTGCTGGCACACCAAAGACACACTTGGATGGGTTAAGCATCATCTTGTAAACCCGGAGATTATCAAATCATCTATCAAGGTTTCCTTCTTCCTGGAGTTCACCACAATATCATCCACGTAGCGTGAACATTGCACCCAATCTGATCATGAAGACAATTCTGCACACACCGCTGGTATGTCGCCTGGGCACACTTGAGCTCAAAAGGCATAGACACGTAATAGAAGGCTCCAAAAGGAGTGATGAAGGCTTTCTTCTCCTGGTCCTTAACTTCCATCTTGATCTGATGATAACCGGAATAAGCATCCAAAAGCTCAAACGTTCACAACCCGCTGTAGCATCAATAATTTGATCAATACGGGGGAGAGCAAAGGGATCAGCCTAACAAGCCTTATTTAAGTCTGTATAATCCGCACACATGCGCCAGGTGCCTTTTTCTTAAGCACCAGCACTGGGTTAGCCAACCACTCAGGATGAAAAACTTCAACAATGAACCCAATCGCCAAGAGCCGGGCTACCTCTTCACCAATAGCCTGGCGCCTCTCTTCACTGAAGCGGCGAAGGAATTGCTTAACCGGTTTAAACTTTGGATCAATATTGAGAGTGTGCTCAGCGAGTTCCCTCGGTACACCTGGCATGTCTGAAGGCTTCCATGCAAAGATGTCCCGGTTCTCACGGATGAACTCGATGAGCGCGCTTTCCTATTTTGGATCCAGATTAGCACTGGTGCTGAACTGCTGGGATGAGTCGCAAGGAATGAAGTCAACTAGTTTAGTATCGTCTGCCGACTTAAACTTCAACAAGGGGTCATGCTCTGTGGTTGGCTTCTTCAAAGATGTCATATCCGCCGGGTCAACATTATCCTTGTAAAATTTCAACTCCTCTGTCGCACAAACAGACTTAG
This sequence comes from Triticum aestivum, assembly GCF_018294505.1. Lineage (NCBI taxonomy): Eukaryota > Viridiplantae > Streptophyta > Magnoliopsida > Poales > Poaceae > Triticum > Triticum aestivum. Next base: position 271,701,325 of record NC_057799.1, on the reverse strand, counting down.
CATAAGCAGCATCGCCTTCTTCACACTCCAAGGCTATCTTGCAACTCCCATGCACTGTGATAGTGCCCTTGTGACCCAGCATCTTCATCTGCAAATAAGCATAACAAGGCCTCGCCATGAACTTAGCGTAAGCCGGCCACCCAAACAGAGCATGATAAGGGCTGTTGATTTTAACTACTTCAAAGGTCAATATTTCAGATCTGGAATCATACTCATCTCCAAAGGCAACCTCCAAAGATATTTTACCCACTGGATATGCCGACTTACTAGGCACCACAGCATGAAAAACAGTGTTTGATGGCTTAAGGTTTTTGTTGGTCAATCCCATGTGACGGAAAGTTTCATAATAAAGGATATTGATGCTGCTGCCTCCATCGGTGAGTACTTTAGTGAATTTGTATCCTCCAACCTGAGGCGCTACTACCAGCGCCAAGTGACCCGGATTATCAACCCGGGGCGGGTGATCCTCACGGCTCCAGAGAATAGGGTATTCAGACCATCGCAAGTAACGGGGCACCGCTGGTTCACTAGCATTTACTGCCCTTTTATGGAGCTTCTGATCCCGCTTACATAAATTCATGGTGAAGACGTGGTACTTCCCACTATTCAATTGCTTCGGGTTACTCTGATAACCAGACTGCTGCTGATTCCCCTGATTATTCTGTTGGTTGTAACCACCCTGATTACCTTGGCCTTGAAAACCGGAAATTGAACCACCACCTCCATGACCCCGACCATGAGGGCCAGACCCTGAACCGCCATTTGGGCCATGGTTATGCTGGAAAAGATGAGAATCCCTGAACTCTTTCATGATAAAACAATCCTTCCACAAATGAGCACATGGTTTTTCATGTGTTCCGTGCTTCGGACACGGTTGATTCATTATTGCCTCGAGGTTGAATTTTGCCCCTCCAGACTGAGCCGGCCTCCGCTTATGACGCTGGTTATTATTCCACACACCAGTGTTGGCCACGAAGTCTAAATTCCCATTGGCTCTGCGCTTACCGTTGCCACCCTGACTGGCCGGGTTGTGCTACTGCCCCTTCAGGCCGCTACTCTTCTTTCCCTTGCCCGTCCTTTCATCATTAGACTCGGGGTCCTTGGTACTATCAGAGTCGGCATACTTGACAAGGGCTGCCATGAGCTCCCCCATGTCACCGCAATGGCGCTTAAGCCGCCCAAGCTTCTGTTTGAGAGGGAGAAAATGGCAATTTTTCTCCAACATTAAAACTGCTGAGCCAACGTTGATATTATCTGATGAGTGTATGATAGTTGAGACCTGACGCACCCAGCTGGTTGTTGACTCGCCCTCACCTTGAACACAAGAAACCAAATCCACGATTGACATAGGCTGCTTGCATGTATCTTTGAAATTTTGAAGAAAACGGGCCGTCAGCTCCGCCCACGACCCAATGGAGTTGGCGGGCAGCCCCTTCAACCAAGTACGAGCTGGCCCTTCCAACATCATGGTGAAATACTTAGCACACGCAGCTTCACTAACATCCAGCATCTCCATGGCCATCTCATAACTCTCAACCCAAGCTTCAGGGGGCTGATCTGCTGTGTAATTAGGCACCTTACGAGGACCCTTGAAATCCTTGGGCAGACGCTCGTTACGTAGAGCCCATACTAAACATGGCACGCCCAAGGTTCTAGAGGTCATGACTGCCTCCACCGAAGTCGTCGGGTAAGCCGGAGCGCGTTGATGAGCCGCTAGCTGAGCCGCCAGCTCGGCCTTTCGACGCGCTCTGCCCCGATCCACCAGAGTCTGGGCATTGGCACCATCGTGCGCCGGGTCATGTCCATAGGGCTGGTTACGGCGTTGTTCAGTGCTTGAAACCTGTTGGTGAGTCAATGTGCCTGCTGTAACTCCGGCTTGGACGAGGGGTTGAGTGAATCCGCTCACGACTATAGGAATAAGCCGCTTGCTACTCGAATGCCGTCTGAAGGAGTTCTCTGGCCCTCCGTGTTTCAACCGCCGTCGGAGACTCGCCTTCAACTGGCAGAGCCGCCAATCATGTTGCCGCAGCAATCATATTGTCCAAAGGGTTGGAATAATGACCCGGCGGTGTCAAAACATGCTGAGGCGGGGTATTATTCACACGTGGAGAACCCATCACTCGTGGCTGAACCGGCGCTCCAGCCCTAGACGCTTCAGCCGGCCGGTTTACTACCAGCGGGTCACTGGTCCCTGCTCCAGGTGTGGTGAAGAGGTTCCTCGGCTCATAAACTGGGGGTAGATGACTCTGGTGTCTCCTCCTCATAACCTCATCTAAAGCATTTTGATCCAACATGAGCCGGAAGGAATCTGCTTGGATCCGCTGCGCCTGAGCCTCCAAGACAGCCCGCTCCGCAACCATCCTAGCATTTTCAGCCGCCAACTCTTCCTTGGCTTGAGCTATCTCATCTCGCAGCTTAGCCACATCCACCTTGTGCTGTTCCTGGTTGTCTGGGGTTACCTCCACCCTCATCAGAGTCACCAGAGACTCTAACAATTCGGTGAGAACTTGAACTGGCGGGCGCACAGAGCCGCTAGCACCAGCCGCCGCCGCAGCCATCGAGCTGGAAGTCATAGCCGCCACAGTTGTTGAACCAAGCATCAGCTGTGTACCAGCCATAAAGATCGCCACCCTATTCGGTGGCTCGCGGGGGTCCAGAATACTGTCACCGTCGGAACAGCCCCCAAGCTGGCCGTCTTGTAGTTGAAACAGTGAGGTGGTCTCGCCCGTGGACGACTCACCATCAGAATGGATGGCCGTCTCACCGCCAGATGCAGATCCATCCTCAATTTCTGCCCCATGGATGAAACCAACAAAGGCACGTTTCACGGCGGGCTGAACCCGGGCAGATCGTGCATGCTGAGCCATCTCGATGATGTCGGTGCAGATGTCTGGCCCAGGGCTCGGTTCGCTGATCTTGCCGATGAAGACGTGGATTCCGCCGAAGGGGACCCGGTACCCGTACTCGATGAGCCGGCCTCGGGGCCCCAGCCTGAATCGTCGATGGAGAGCTTGCGGTGACGACTGTTGGTCATCCGGCCCACCACTACATTTTGGGCCGAATGAAAATCTTTTCTGTCATACTTATGACACTTCTATGACGATAATTGTGACAAAACCCGGTATCATCATAGATGTGGTGGGGTCCTACTTCTATGACAAAAAATCATGACAAAAAATGGGCTTTTCGTCCTGGGCGGGCCGGAAACGCAGCTGCATGACATTCTTTGGGCCGTCCATGATGGAAAAACCGTGGTAGAAGCGAGGGCGCGGAAAATATCGGGGAGTCCCTGGTTACGGTGGGTGCTCGGGGGCCGAGCGATGCGCTTTTCTCTCGTACGTATGCGCGTGTGTGCGAGGCGTTGGGCTCTAACTGAACCCGAGCGAGTTGTTGGGCTCTAACTGAACCCGAGCGATTGCACTGCAGGCTACGCGTTACTGAACCCGAGCGATCGATCGATGGCTGTTAACTGATCCCGATCGAGCGATTCCTTCGCTACTGCTGCTAACTGAAGCCGATCGATGCTGCCTCTGGATGAACAGTGAGTGTTGCTGGGGGGTTTGGATGAACAGTTCTCGGTGGGGGTGGATGAACAGGACCCCGTGGCGTTGCCTCTGGATGAACAGTGAGCGTTGCTGGGGGGTTTGGATGAACAGTTACCGGTGGGGTTGGATGAACAGGACCCCGATCGTTCGAGCCGGTTGGGGCAGGATGAACAGGACCCCATGGAGGGCAGGATGAACAGGACCACCCCGTGGAGGGCAGGATGAATAGTAGACGGGGGAGGGCAGGATGAACAGTAGCCCGTGGAGGGGTGGTTGAACAGGAGCCCGTGGAGAGGGCTAATTGAACAGTAGCCGGTCGAGTAGCGCGCGGTGGAGGCTGGATGAACAGGAGCCCGTGGATGAACAGTCGCAGGTGGAGGCTGGAGGAGGTCAACGGTGGATAAACAGTAGCCCGTGGAGGCTAGAGGGGGTCGACGGGGGAGATGAACAGTATCCCGTGGAGTCCCATTTTGCAGTACGCCACACCCCTCCCGATGAACAGGACACCCGTTTCGACCGTGCGCTCCAACACAAGTCCGTTTCCTCCGTTTTGCCGTATGCCACACCCCTCCTGATCAACAGGACCCTCGTTTCGACCATAGGAGGTACGTTTCCTCCGTTTTGTGGTATGCCAGACCCCTCTCGATGAACAGGATCCCATTTCGAATGGGGCCGGTCGAACACAAGGCCGTTTCCTCCGTTCTGCGGTACGCCAGGCCTCGTTTCCATCGGTTGTTCCGTCCAAGCCCTCCCGATGAACACGACGACGCATTCCGGTCCGACCCAGCCGGTTGGCTCCCCATGAACACGACGACGACGTTGTTTCTCTGTTCCGAGCCAGCCATGTACACGAGCCCTGGCCATACGTATGCGCGGGTAGGCGTTCGAGACCCTGCCCGTATGTACGTACGTGGCCATATTTTCCTTCTTGCACACGGGCCGCTGTACGTACGTGTACATGCTACGTCCGCGCCTCTACTACGACACGTGCGCGCCTCTACATCGACCAGTATGTACGTACATGTTCGCGACCAGAATGAAAATGCTATGTACGCTTCGACCAGGTGGGTCCCGACTGTTAGACACTTCCTTGCCTGCGAAGAAGTAGCTGGTGGGTCCCAGCAGTCAGGGGGGCGAATCGTTTTTTTGCCCTGACGCACTTCCTTGCGTGCGAAGATGTAGCTGGTGGGTCCCAGCAGTCAGGGGGAAATGTTTTTTTCCGCAAAATACGGTGGCCCGTCTGGTGGGTCCCCGCTGTCAGGTGGAGGAATAATTATTTTGCGCGTAATAAGGAGGCACTTCCTTGCTGCGGCCGTGGACCCAGCTGTCAGCCTCTTCATGTATAGTCCACGTCCGATGGAAGCCGTTCCTTGACCATGTTGACCACACTGCGCCGAGAGCACCAGGGCGGTGGACGACAGCAAGGCCTAGGAAGGGGATGACGCGGAGCCGGGGAAGATGCGGCAGTGGATGCCCATGCATAGAGGAGTACGAGGGTTCACTGGTTCGCTGCGGTGTGAGGCTGCCATTGCCGTAGAATAACAAGGGGTGTGGGTGAGTAGATGGATGGCCTGGCCAGCGGTGGGAGTAGTAGGGGGCGGTGAGGCCTCCCCCGCATTGCAACCGGCCACGGGAGGCAGGAGCACGAGGCACGACCGGCGCTGCATTGGGCGGCTGGAGCAAGAAGACCAGAGGTTGAAGAAGCACTACGGCCGTTGGATGGACATCGTACGGTCACTGGAGCTAGAATCATGCATATTGACTATGTTGATAAAGCCCTCCGTCCCCGTCAACTTAGTAGGCCCACAAGTCAGCCTGCCACGGTATTGGGTCCCAGCTAGCAGGGGAAGTATTCATTTTTTTGTGCGTAATAAGGAGGCACTTCCTTGCGTGTGAAGATATAGCTGGTGGGTCCAAGCTATCAGCTGCGGTAACATTTTTTCGCAAAATACAGAGGCCCTTTCAGTGGGTCCCAGATGTCAGGTGGAGGAATAATTATTTTGCGCGTAATAAGGATGCATTTCCTTGCGTGCGGCCGTGGACCCAACTGTCAGCCTCCACACGTACAGTCCACTTTAGATGCATGTCGGTTGTTCACCACGTTGACCAGGCCGCGCCGAGAGCACCAGGGCCGTGGAAGACGGCGAGGCCTAGGAAGGGAACGACACGAAGCCAGGGAAGACTCGGCAGTTGTTTTCCACGCGGAGCAGAGTACGACTGATGAGGACATGACTACCTTGGATACGACCAAAAATATTGCATACATGCATATTTGTCAGGTGATTTCTAGTGCAAACTATTCAATAATCTATTTATGTTATCCAGAACAAAAATACTTCACACACTTTTGTGTTTTGTCTAATTGCAGGTGTATGGGACATTTGTACAATCCACATATGAAGATAAGGCAAAAGGAGAAGTTTAGGTTCTGTTCAAAAAGTCCTCTCACGTCACTTTTGGGCCAAGATAAGATAGAGTCCAAGTCTCTCACGTTCTGGATTCAGATTCGGACTGCACAGACATACCTGACTCAAAACGCCAACAACTTTTTCATACGGACTCCGAATTGGGTGATTCTTTTTTTGTTGGAAACTAGATTTCGTGCTCTTTCCAACCCAATTGGATTCACCTTTAAATTCGTCCGGAGCATTGAGTTATGGTCGAAACAATCTGACGTTGCACCAGAATCCGAGTCAAACTACAAGTCCAAAGGTGTTGCATCACCTCCACTTGGGCCCATGAGCCTTGTACGACCTAGGGTTGGTTTTAGGCTGCCTTGGAACGTCCTCCCACCTCCTTGGCCGCCACCCCTTGCTCCTATATAAGTAGATCCATCTAGTAGCTTTTTCCTTGGGTTTTGTTTAGATTAAAAGTTCGCCATAGCTGCAACTTCGCGTACTTCGTTTGTGTTCAGCGACCAGACAAAGGCGTCACAGAACCCCACCTTGATCAATAAAGCTTTCATCTTATATTCGCAATATCCAGATTGCAATCTCAGTTTCTTGCCTGTTCTTCGTTTGCTCGCAGGAAACAGACCCTCGTGGTCAGGTTGATCGTGCTCCGGCGTGGTCGATAACCTCTCGGAGTTGGTTTAGCGATTGCTAAGGCGCGACGTCCTCGCACGTTCGTAGTCGGATCGTCAAAGTCGACTTCCATCAAAGCGATATTCATCATCTCATCGAAAGACGGGACACCTTTGCCTTTATCAAGTGGTATCAGTTTTCAGGTTGCTCGGTGAGAATTTCCAGTTTCCCCTAGATTAGATTTATTTTCTTACCTATTGTCCAAGAAAAAGCCACAAAAAAGTTAGATCTATTCATCCTTTTGTCCAAGCCAGTCTGAGCCTTTGCAATTTTCTATTCATTGTTTGCATTATTGAATTATCGGTTGCATCGTCGTGTCGAGTTGCTGGTCTTAGGGTCTAGTTCGTTTAGAGTTTCGAGTTCTGTTCACATTAGTCACGTCGCCGCTGCATCGTTATCCCTTCTGCTGTCCACCACACCATCCATCAAATTCCACCATGTGCTACCCATAGTTCATTGTCACAATCATAGTTGAGGTCGTTCACATCTTCGCTTGATCCAATCTGCATCTTATCTAGTTTGTCTTGGAAAGAGGGAGAGAAAAAAAAAGACAGAGAAAAAAAAAGAGAGAAAAAAAAAGAAAAAGAAGTCAGAAAAAAAAGAGAAAGAAAAAAAAAGTGTGAGGAAAAAAAGGGAGAAGAAAAAAAAACAAAATTCGGATCTATCTAGACTCAATCTCGTAGTTGAATTCGGATTGGAATCTGTTTTGTGCACTGTTTAGTAAAACAGGCATACCTTCCTCATACAAAGTCCGTTTTGACTCCGCGAGTACTCAAATGAAAGCTAGCGATGAGCCGCATCTAAATAGTTGCAGAGACTAGTTCAATATTTGACACCTCAAAATCGTCTTCTAAATAGGTCTTTTTTCCCTCCGAAGTTCGCGGACGCAGCTTATTCCAGTTTTTCAAGCCAGTTTCAGTATTCTTTCACTCCTCATATCAACTCGGAATTGAGTGATTCTTTTTGCATTGGAAAGCTTGAGTTAGTAGCATTCTTTGAAAAAAATTATCAGAAAATTGGCACAAACTTTTCAAGAGGAAAGTTGGAGAGAGTTGTTGTATATCCTGCTTGGCAGTTGTTTTTCATCATTATCTTTACTGCCGTTGTGATCTTCACTTATATCTTGCTGTCCAGAGCTACTTAGTATCCTTCATTGATGCTAGTTGTGCTACGCCGTGACCTCATTAGTGTTCTAGGCTCGCGTCTCTAGTCCGGTCTAGCCTAGGACCAGCACAGTACCGTCGTTGAGCGTTTATTCAACATTGCATCTCTGAATTGATTATTGCTAATATTTTGCTACCATATATAGCCAACCCAGCTCCACATTTCTACACCGTGTATACGTACGTTCCCCTGGCAATCGCTTTACTCAATCTTTGGAGTTATTTGACACCGCTGGTTGCCTGTCACCACCTGCTGCTTGGTAAGAACTTGTAAGATATTGATATTTGCTTTACTGTGAGCGCTTTACCACCACATCCTAGTAGTTCATAGGAACATTATTCTTGAATTTTGTTTCTTGTTTCTACTAATCATGACAGGATCTAGAGTCAATTCATGGGGTTTGTCGATCGTGGGAGATGTGCCATTACCTATGCAAATACCACAACCGTCACGAGAGGTGCACAAACATCCAAATGCACATGATCAGGTTAATGTTTCTATACCACCATTTAATGGCCGTTTTAGACCTGCTTTATATATTGAATGGGAGTTTGACCTAAATAATATATTTGCTTCCAATAATTTTGATGTACGTAAAAAAGTTAAGGTTGCGGTTGGTTCTTTCACTGGTTATGCTGTAGTTTGGTGGAGTGAATATTGTCGGTTACACACTAATGATATACCTACTACTTGGGATGATTTGAAACTTGCCATGCGACATACATTCGTTCCCGCTTATTATACTCGTGACATGATTACAAAGTTGCAACATTTAAAACAAGGTAGTGACACCGTAACGAAATATTATGATACTTTACAAACTACCTTGCTGCATTCCTCTTTAGAAGAAAGTGAAGAAGATTTTATGGATAGATTTTGGGGAGGATTAAATCGTGACATTCAGGAGATACTAATACATGAAGAGTGTTATCCTATGGACCATTTGTTTCATCTTGCTTGCAAAGCTGAACAGGAAATAAAACGACGTGTTGCGCACAAGGAGAACAAGCGCGAGATGCACATTCCAAGAGTTGATACGGTTGTCCCTTCAACTACTAAGCATACTATGACAACCACATCCGTTGTTGTGAGGACTACATCACCTCCACCATGTGACACATCATCACCGAGAGTGCCTACCTCATCTGAGTTGCTCATAAGAGGTAATGACAAAGGTACTAATCTTCCACTTCCACATGAGTATGATGAATGTCTTGTCAATTTAAGTGCACCATGCGGTGAGCTACCCACTACTTTGATCACACCAGCTACCTTAGAGGACTATGTTGATGATTTGACTTTGCCATGTGATCAAACAATTTTGAGTGAGCCCATTGAATTAACTATCGATGCAAAAGAATCAAGTGAATCAGGGAATAAATCAGATTTGGATCAAATATGTTTGAAAATAATTGTGCCAATGTTTAATCATTTTGATATGACCTCTAATCTTGGTGATGGTTCATCAATGTTGGGATGGTTTAATGATGAATATTGTCAATCTTTTCATATGAATAAGAGCTTCACTTATATGTGCAAACTGAGTTGCAATACTTTCATGCCTTCTACTTCTTGTGATAATATTTTGGCTTTATATTTTATTAACTATGAAAGTTACTCATGTATACATGTGTCATATGTGCAAAATCCACGGGAAGTAAAACTGGATGACATATACATATACAACATGTACACCTTGTCTCTTTTGTTAGCCACATTTCAGATTAAGCAACGCCGAGGACGGCTTTGTTTTCAAGAAGGGGAGGATGATGAGGACATGACTACCTTGGATACGACCAAAAATATTGCATACATGCATATTTGTCAGGTGATTTCTAGTGCAAACTATTCAATAATCTATTTATGTTATCCAGAACAAAAATACTTCACACACTTTTGTGTTTTGTCTAATTGCAGGTGTATGGGACATTTGTACAATCCACATATGAAGATAAGGCAAAAGGAGAAGTTTAGGTTCTGTTCAAAAAGTCCTCTCACGTCACTTTTGGGCCAAGATAAGATAGAGTCCAAGTCTCTCACGTTCTGGATTCAGATTCGGACTGCACAGACATACCTGACTCAAAACGCCAACAACTTTTTCATACGGACTCCGAATTGGGTGATTCTTTTTTTGTTGGAAACTAGATTTCGTGCTCTTTCCAACCCAATTGGATTCACCTTTAAATTCGTCCGGAGCATTGAGTTATGGTCGAAACAATCTGACGTTGCACCAGAATCCGAGTCAAACTACAAGTCCAAAGGTGTTGCATCACCTCCACTTGGGCCCATGAGCCTTGTACGACCTAGGGTTGGTTTTAGGCTGCCTTGGAACGTCCTCCCACCTCCTTGGCCGCCACCCCTTGCTCCTATATAAGTAGATCCATCTAGTAGCTTTTTCCTTGGGTTTTGTTTAGATTAAAAGTTCGCCATAGCTGCAACTTCGCGTACTTCGTTTGTGTTCAGCGACCAGACAAAGGCGTCACAGAACCCCACCTTGATCAATAAAGCTTTCATCTTATATTCGCAATATCCAGATTGCAATCTCAGTTTCTTGCCTGTTCTTCGTTTGCTCGCAGGAAACAGACCCTCGTGGTCAGGTTGATCGTGCTCCGGCGTGGTCGATAACCTCTCGGAGTTGGTTTAGCGATTGCTAAGGCGCGACGTCCTCGCACGTTCGTAGTCGGATCGTCAAAGTCGACTTCCATCAAAGCGATATTCATCATCTCATCGAAAGACAGGACACCTTTGCCTTTATCAAGCCGCTAAACCAATCTCCTGAGGTTACTGACGATGCCGGAAGCACGATCAGCCTGACCACGAAGGTCTATTCCTGCAAGCAATCGAAGAACGAGCAAGAATATGATAAAGCAATCTGAATATTGCGATTATATATGAAGTATTGATAATGGTGGGGATCCGTAAGCGGTCTTGGTCTGGTCGTTGGACACAAACGAAGTACACGAAGTTGCAATGGCTAACTTTTAACTAAACAAATTCCAAGGAAAAAGCTACTAGATGGATCTACTTATATAGGAGCAAGGGGTGGCGGCCAAGGAGGTGGGAGGACGTTCCAAGGCAGCCTAAAACCAACCCTAGGTCGTACAAGGCTCATGGGCCCAAGTGGAGGTGATGCAACACCTTTGGACTTGTAGTTTGACTCGGATTCTGGTGCAACGTCAGATTGTTTCGACCATAACTCAATGCTCCGGACGAATTTAAAGGTGAATCCAATTGGGTTGGAAAGAGCACGAAATCTAGTTTCCAACAAAAAAAGAATCACCCAATTCGGAGTCCGTATGAAAAAGTTGTTGGCGTTTTGAGTCAGGTATGTCTGTGCAGTCCGAATCTGAATCCAGAACGTGAGAGACTTGGACTCTATCTTATCTTGGCCCAAAAGTGACGTGAGAGGACTTTTTGAACAGAACCTAAACTGCTCCTTTTGCCTTATCTTCATATGTGGATTGTACAAATGTCCCATACACCTGCAATTAGACAAAACACAAAAGTGTGTGAAGTATTTTTGTTCTGGATAACATAAATAGATTATTGAATAGTTTGCACTAGAAATCACCTGACAAATATGCATGTATGCAATATTTTTGGTCGTATCCAAGGTAGTCATGTCCTCATCAACGACTGTATGAGGGTTTACTGATTCATCTGCCGTCGCGAGAGAATAACAGCAGGTGTGGGTGAGTAGAGGGATGGCTAGGCCAGCGATGGGAGTACGGTGGGGCGCTGAGGCCTGCGCGACAGCACAGCCGGCCGCGGGGAGGAGGGAGCAGACAGTCCCGCCGGCGCTTGTTTGAGCGGCTGGAGCAGGAAGAGCAGAGATTGAAGAAGCACGACGGCCGTTGGATGGACATCCAACAGTCACTACTTGTGCGTCAACCTTCTTTTTAGGAAAGCCTCAAATATGTGGAAAACAACATACATCCCATATGCCATTATTTCTAATAATTTACAGCCCATTTGCTAATTCTTAAGGTTTTTTTTGGAGCCCATATTCTTTTTGTTAGCATTACAGCCCATATTGTGGCCACGGTTAAAAAATTATATGAAATTTTGCATATTTCGGTGCGGTCCGAACTGTTTTTAATCCCGAAATTTTGAGTCACATTCAAACTAATTTTGAAAATAAATGTATATCAATATAAAATCCAACAAATTGTCCATGCATAAAAATTAATGCAATTTAAAATCTCGAAATGAAAAAAAAAAGAAATTTGAAACTAATTGCCGGTTTGATGTGTTTTAAAAATGTACAGCCCATTTCTCATTCCTGATAGGCCATTTTCTCGGCCAGCCGAATGAAGCTCTACTCGTCTTGAAAGATTTGCAGCCCGACAGACCTGACAAAGCGACTTACTTGGCAAACCACAAAAAGACTGGGTTGTGGCTGTGGACCCAGCTGTCAGCCTCTCCACGTACAGTACTCTTCCGATAGAAGTCGATCGTTGACCACATTGACCACGCCGCGCCGAGAGCACCAAGGCGGTGGACGACGGCGAGGCCTAGGAAGGGGACGACGCGGAGCCAGGGAAGACGCGACAGTGGATGCCCAGGCGGAGAGGAGTACGAGGGTTCACTGGTTCGGTTGCGGTGTGAGGCTGCCATCGCGGCAGAATAACAGGGGGTGTGGGTGAGTAGAGGGATGGCCTGGCGAGCGGTGGGAGTAGTAGGGGGCGGTGAGGCCTCCGCGGCATCACAACCGGCCACGGGAGGCAAGAGCACACGGCACGACCGACGCTGGTTTGGGCGGCTGGAGCAAGAAGACCAGAGGTTGAAGAATCACTACTGTCGTTGGATGAACATCGTACGGTAACTGGAGCTAGAATCGTTCATATTGACTAAGTTGACAAAGCTCTCCGTCCCCGTCAACTTGGTAGGCCCACAAGTCCGCCTCCCACGATGCTGGGTTCCACCTGGCAGGGGGAGTATTCATTTTTTGTGCGTAATAAGGAGGCACTTCCGTGCGTGCGAAGATAGCTGGTGGGTCCGACCTGTCAGCGGGGGGCACGTTTTTTTCGCGAAATACAGAGAACCTTCCGGTGGGTCCCAGATGTCAGGTGGAGGAATCAAAGAATTGAGAAGGCGTACAGAACAAGCTAGTGTACCAGTAAAGAGACGTTGCTGAGTTTTAGAAAAAAGAGAGACGTGCTCCTGTAGCTGGTTCGAATCCAAACCTAGACTATGACTATATATGGTGCTATGCTACTCTGCAAGTAATGAAACTGACATATCCAACCTTCGCTTCTCCTCTTCTCTACTTACTCTGCCTAGCATCAGAAGCTCTGGCCGCAGCAACCATGTCCGCTGGCTGCTCGTCCACCTGCTCTTCAGCAGGCAACAACCAAATATACGCCAAGTCGCCACCCGTACCATCGCTTGTGGGTCTCATCACACCCCCGCCGGCACGCACACCGCAGCCGGTTGCTCATCACAACCCGCTACCGTTGGTGTGGTGCCACTGCTGCAAATCACGCAGAGTCATCCATAGCGTCTCAACCACAATCCTCAACCCTGGCCGAGTCCTCCACAAATGCCCGAATCATGGGGTAATAACATGTTTAAGTGTTGTTCTGCTGCTTTCAGTTGCTGATTTTTTTAATAGTTTGGTTGATGATCTTCCAATTTGATTCGTGCAGAAAAGGGAAGATTCGTGTGATTTGTATTTCTGGGAAGTTGCTGATGTGGGGGAGTGCAACTACGCTGATTATTTGGTTAGCCGAGGAATCCCAATACCAACAGGTTGGGGTGTTGGACAAGTAACTGAAGGAACGGCAGAAGAGGAAGATGCAGAACAGAAGGTTAAAGATGCAGTTCCTCTGATCATGGCCAAGCAACAGCTGTTGAACGGCCTTGACAGCAATGAGGAGATGAAAGAGCTTGTGGACATAATGGGCAAAATCGATGTGCTCTGTAGGATGATTGTCTCTTTATTTGCAGTGTATGTAGCACTCGTGATGTATTCAGTGGCTATGACATGAGCACTTTCCTGAAACTATTAATGAATGAAACCTGTGTAGCAGGCTGGCCGTAGTGTTGTGAACATCTAATGATTTCTATTAACGGAAATCAGGGGTATCCCCTTTTGCTCATAAATAAATAAATAGCAGAGGCCCTTCTGGTAATAAATAAATAAATTAGTAGAGGACCTGTCGGGTCAGCTTTGTTCTCATTCGAAGATGTCGAGCAAATTGCAGTCCAACAACAAACTATGTCATCAAATTCAAGTTTCACAGCCAAATATGAGTACAACTAAACAACAATGTCATCATGTTTTAGTCGGCATGCAATCACCAAACACAAATCAGCATACATAACAAGTGATGTTCTCACAGGAAAATACTAAACAACATGTTCATCAGGTTTCAGTTGTCATAGCAAACACAATTTCACATAGTAGATAAAAACGTCTTCTGACAGGAAAATACGACAAAAGCAATGTAATCATCATCCGCTGCAGCAGCGTCAACATCATCGCCATGTGTATCAGTCTGAATCGTAATTCCCCATGGTGTCATCTTCTTCTTCGTCCTCAACGTCCTCGAACGTTGGCTTCTTCTTGATCAACTCTTGTATGTCCACAGCACGACAGGCAATCTTTTCGCCGGCTTCATTGACGTGATGGTTCTCAAAGATATTAGGAACATCTGTGTTATCTTGTACATCAGGAGCAGTGTAAGCATCATCTTGTTGTGCAACTTCATTAAACGAATTCCTCTGCTCAAACCTTTGCACTACTCTCCAGTCATTGCTATGTGCAAATGTGTCTTCCAAGAAAAATATCTGTGTTGCTTGATTTGCCAAAATAAAAGGCTCGTTGGTCTGGTACGCCGCCTTGACATTGATGGATTTGAAATAATCACCAGCTCCGGGTTTTGCGATCCTGGAAAACAGGTTATACCAACAACAGCACAACAGAACCACACACCGATGATCCTCTAAACTGGAGATATACTGCAACTGAACAATGTCTGTTATGTTAGCATACATTTCAGTTGTCTCTTTGTCATACGTATCCGTGCTCATGATGGCACTGTTTTGTGTCTTCCTGCCTTCGTCTCGTGCAAGGGTGTTGTAGCGCACATCTCCAACAACGCAAGATTCATAATGTCTTACCCGAGTACCAGGACCCATTGATAGTGAGTAAAGGGCATCATCAACTGCCTGCCCATCCTCCCGCATCTTCTTAACCTATGGTTAGAAAATAGACAAGCTGATCATCTTATGTACTTAATATATTAAAAAACTGACAGTGCAATTCAAAAGCTTACATGGCTCTTGAACCATTTCGCAAATCCTACGAGAACCAGTTTGTCAATGTTTCTTGGATTTTGCGGCAGTAACTCCTTTTTGTAGATGCTGCACAACATAGTGATCGTGTCAAACATCTAAATATATAAGAATGTGCTGCAAGTTTAGTAGATTACGATGTATAAGCTGCAGTACTTAGCACTTACTTGATATAAGGTAGTATCTCAGGACAGTTATTCAACACATACCAAACCATTTTGTCCAAATATTTAGGTTTGTCCTCTTGTCGACTCTTCCCTGTAACTCGAACAGAATAATCGAAAACATTGAGCCCGGGATTGTCTTCATCCACGTCTTTGCTAAGCTGATCAGCTGTTCCAATGTATTTTGAGTAGAATGTCAACGCTTGTGTAGCAATGCAGGCCTCTGCAATGGAACCCTCGGGTCTAGCTCTGTTCCTAACATAGCCCTTGAAAGTGCCTAGCCGCCTTTCAATAGGGTACATCCAGCCATACTGTACTGGACCTCTAAGTAGTGCCTCATCAGGTAGATGAACAGCCAAATGCACCATCACATCAAAGAATGCTGGAGGATATATCTTCTCAAGGTCGCATAGGATAGTTGGTATCTTGTCTCTAAGACGCTCCAAAGCATCTATCCTGATATTTCTACCGCAGAGTTCCCTGAAGAATTGTCCCAACTCTGCAACTGCTCTGTATAAGTCAGGGCAGCCCAATCCTCTAAGGATAACAGGTAAAACCCTTTGAAGTAGGATGTGGCAGTCATGAGTTTTCAACCCTTGTACCTTGTCTCCATCTGCACTGACTGTCCTTTCAGGGTTGGAAGCAAATCCATGTGGGAATCTCACACGTGACAGGACCTTGCAGAATTCTTTTCTTTTTACCTTGTACAAGACGTACACAGCTGGTGCCATATCCCGTGGTTTACCTTCATCTTGCACCTGCAAATCCTTTCTGATACCTAGGTGTGTCAAATCAATCCTAGACTTTAAGGTATCTTTCGTTTTGCCTTCAATATTAAGTAGTGTGCCGATAATGCCGTCACATATATTTTTCTCGATGTGCATCACATCAAGATTATGCCGCAGATCCAAATCATCCAATACTCCAAGTCCCACAAAGTGGATCTGTGGGTAAACAATAATCTCTCTTCTGCCCTGCCACGCTTCCTTTTCCCGCTACCATTATTAGGATGGTTTCCTGGTGTAATATGCCTGACCTTCTCTAATTCCACTTGCAACTCATCGGCGGTGAGCCTCTCTGGCGCATCATGGTTTTCATGATTTGCATTGAACACATGTCTTTGGTATTTTCTAGGATGCGGCTTGTCCTTGGCAAGGAAACAACGGTGTCCAATGTAACAGATCTTGCTAAGTATTGCGTATGACATCGAATTCCTGTCACAGGGAACACATGCATTGTAACCATGTGTCGTTCGCCCTGACATAGTGCCCAAAGCCGGATAATCATGGATGCACCAAATTATAACAGCACGCAGAAAGAAATCAGCTGGTGGGCTGCTATATAGGTCTCGAGTGAGAACACCCCTCCATAGTTGTTGAAGTTCCTCCAAAAGAGGCTCCATGAACAAATCAAAATCCTTTCTAGGACTTTTTGGACTTGGGATGAGCAAGGCCATCATGTAGTTTGATTCTTTGGTGCAGACATTTGGAGGCATGTTGTAAGGGACAACAAGCACTGGCCACATGCTATATGTGGCGCTCTGGTGGCCAAATGGGTTAAATCCATCTGAAGCTAAGCCAAGTCTAATGTTTCTCGGGTCAGCAGCAAATGTTTCGTGCTTCTGATTGAAGCTTTTCCACTCACTAACATGAGATGGATGGCTCATTACATTCTGATCTGAAATCATGGTTCCTAGAATGCCACAGTACATCCTCTCTTGTTTCAGCATCATGAAACAATCTATGCAATCTTGGTGTAATTGGAAAATGTCTCAGAACATTATGAGGAATCCTCTTCACAGCATCGCCATCTTTCCATCTTGATGATTTGCATTTCGGGCATTCACTTAAGTTGGCATAATCCTTCCGGAACAGAACACAATTATTCTTACAAACATGGATCATATCATATCCAATTCCAACTGCACGAAGGAAATTCTTCATTTTACTGTAGGTGTTTGGCAGCTCAGACATATCTGGGAAAGCTTTGCGGAAAGCAGCCAACATCGCATCGAATGATTTGTTGGTCATCCGCTCAGATGTCTTAACCTAAAGAAAGGTGACCATAGCTGAGAATACTGACAGCTTATTTCCTGGGGTGACAGTCACGTTGCATTGTTCCAACATGCGGGACCACCGTTTTTCTTCTGCAGGTGAAAGTTCACGGAATGCACGAGCATTTCGTAGCATTGTTTCAATGTTGGTCAAACTCACTGGCTCCACCACCACCTCCTCCTCCTCCTCTTCCACCTGAGCATCAGGCAGATCAAGATGGTGATCTGCTGCTTCCATGTAGTCAATAACATTGACGTTCACAGCTTCATCATGATGAACCCACCTAGTATATGTGACCGACATCCCATACAAGTGTAGATGATTTTGCACAGTTGACTGGGGTCTTGTAACTGAATTCATACAACTGCTACACGGGCAGAGCACATATGATTTTGGACAAACGTACTCAGCTTTGATAAAGTTCATGAAGTTCTCAACCCCCTCGACATATGCAGCGGAGAATCTTCGAGCAGAAGTTATCCAAGTCCTGTCTATCTGTTAGACATACAAATTAGTTCTTCTACTAGATATTACAGGAAAACATATATGCTATTTTATGAAGTCTAGAAGAAAATACCTTGGTCGATGTCTAAAGCTATGGCAAGATATTTGGACGAGCAGATCTAAGTAACGAAATATATGTAAAGCTAATTCAGCAAACAGATTTGAGTGCTAAATTATGGCAGGCTATTTCAGCAGTCAATGAGGCCGAGCACACATCCATCGAACTATCGAAGGCCATCGCAGCAACAAAGATCGAGTATAAAACGGCGTAGAGCTATTTCACCTAACAGATTGGCTACTAGACCATGGCAATCTACGTCACAATACATATATGGCAGGATATTTTAGCAACTAATCGGCCTTCGCATGCCATCTCAGCTAAGCAGATTGAGTGCAGAACAGGGCAAGGAAGCTTCTTAAGCAGAGCATATTGACTGTAAACTACTTTAGGCAAACAGTGAGATGAACAGCGTCTATCAGCTAACATTCAGTACTACACCGACATGCACGGGGCCTCAGTCTAGAATGCGCGTACCGTGGGAGAAGCTGACCGCCGTGCGTCCCCACACGAACGTCGCCAGCGGTGGCGGCGCTGACCACCGTGCGCCTCCACAAGAACGTCGCCAGCGGTGGCGGCGCGGCTAGAGGACGGTAGTCTACAGAGCATACTGTGGGAGCGAGAGGATCGCCGTGCGTCCCCTCGATGAACCGCAGCGCCGACGTATCGGCGTGGCGGGGAGGGCGGCTTTGGCAGAGCGAATGGAGTGGAGGGCGACGGGGGGAGGGGGGTTTGGGGAATATTATTGGCTAGTTGGCCGAAGGGCGGTTGAATCTAGGATTTGGGGGGGATTTTTGGGTGGGGGGAGGATTTTCGCGCGGTGGGCGGGGGGAGTTTGGCGCATGGTCGGTTCTCCAAGTGCAGTCCCACGTGTCAGTGAAGAGGCAAGCCGAAGCGCGTTCCGTTTGCGTGAGCCGTGTGCAGGACCGAACGTGTGTGGGGTGCAATGCGACCGCGACAAGGGTGCTGTGAGTGTACCGCCTTTTTTCCTTTTAAACTAGGTGCTTCGCCCCTAAAAAAACTTGTTGCTTCGCGCGATCCATTGATACTACTACTAGTAATCCGGTAATCCTGACTAAAACGGCGCAGCCGGGTCTTTTCCCGCGCGATATGCTGGGAGGTTGGCTTAGTTGGGTTTTTTAGGACGAGTAATGCTGCACCTACGTAGTCCCAGTTACGTAATTAACATAATGTGAAACGTGTGAGCTGTTGATTGTAGATTGGGGGGAGGGAGGGGCCCACCACCATGAAAATCAAGGGAGGAGAGAGAGAGAGGCAATTTACGTTAACCCTTTCGTAGGTTCCCGTAGATGTAGAAAAATGTGAAATGTGTGAATGTGCATTTGCAGATAAGGCCTTCCCTTGTTCATCCTTTTCTCCCACAAGATCTTGACCTTCCGTGCAATGCACGGGCATCTTGCTAGTACTCCTACAATATACTATATTATTGTGAAAGTTCATATACACCGGCCGAGATTAATGCAAACACGATAGATTTTCATTACATTTCAAACTTTTATAGGACAAAAAAAAAAAGAAACCCGACCCCAAACCTATTCTACGGCGGCGACCAACGTCCTCCATCTGCGATCTCCATGTACGGGGGCGGGGTTCAAGACCCGTGAAGTGAAGGTGCGGTCCCCGGCGAGGAAAAGTAGAACACGGGATACGGACCGGCCAGCTGGCACACCATGCCCTGCTGCCTCCCATGCCCTACTTATCCTCGGAGGAGTCCCCGACCTCGGCGGTGCCGGACGTTGGACGGCGGCAAGTAGGACGCGTGGCTGACGGTGCTCCCGTCGTGGGCCGCCAGCGTGGCCACCGCTTGTGTGGCGACTTGAGCAAGGGCGGCAACCTCGAGCTCCATCCCCGAAGACAACCTCTCCCGCAGAGCGTTCGCACTTGTGGTCATGGCGGATGTGGTGCCAGGTAGGAGGACGATGCGCTACGGTGTGGAGGTTAGCTGGGCGTTGCCGCTTTAAGTAGCGCATTCCGGTGAGGCCAAGCGTCCTGGTGCATCATTAAGTCACCGGAGTTGGTTCCTCGGGCACCGAGCCTCTTAACGATGGCATACGGACGGACGACATGAATGCGGGCAGCTGGCGCCGGCTGGGAACGCACCGCGCGACGGCGCGAGGGACGAGGGTTTTTGGTGTGCCACAGGGTAGTCAGCTGCGGTCGTGGAAACGTTGGAGATGCCCTTTGCTCACGTGCGATCGACGCATGTCATTGAAAAAGCAAGACGACCCGGCATGGTCTCAAGTCCTGAGGATGCAGTTGGCCGCGCTACACCACTCCGCGGACACGTCCCGACGCCCCGTGCATCCTCGACGAGCCGGGTATTGGGGTGTGTTCGGATTGTGGCCAAAGTGCACCTTACCAAAATTTTGGTCATGACCCAAAGATTGGTCTTTGTTTGGATGGTTGCCATTTTTTTTGAGGTTTTGGTCATGACCCAAAAATGGATGGTTGCCATTTTTTTGGCATGCCAATGAACTCTAGCCAACTCTAGTTCATTT
Organism: Triticum aestivum; assembly: GCF_018294505.1. Classification (NCBI taxonomy): domain Eukaryota; kingdom Viridiplantae; phylum Streptophyta; class Magnoliopsida; order Poales; family Poaceae; genus Triticum; species Triticum aestivum. The sequence continues at coordinate 271,680,935 of NC_057799.1, read as the reverse complement.
TTCTTGCCGATGTCGGCCAAATCATGGGCAACCAAAACCTCAACCAAAATTTTGGCTACCCAATGCTTTGATGGGGCAACCTTGGGAACAAACCAAACATACTAGCTGTTGGTCGTGCCACAACACTAACGCCACCCTCGGCAAACTGAAACCGACCATGTCTAGCGACGATGAGCGTGTCGCTCACCGCGGTCGCCGTGTCCGGAGGCGGTGCTGGAGCTGCGCCACGTTGTTGGCCCCCACGACCCACATGAACGGTTGCCGGTGGCGAGGAGGTCGTTGGTCAGCTCCTCCATTTGACTAGTTTGCGCTACGTCGTCCCGACAAGTGTGCCCCACATGTCGGTTTCCCTGTTTTCCCGGCCATATTCGAGCGTCAGTGCTCCGCGTTGCGCATTAGGCCTTTCACTATGTAGGCCAAGCGAGACAACTTATTGTTTATTTGAGCCGGTCAAGTATAATCATGTGGCGTTTGCTTCTCATTCATCTCCAACCCTCTTCTCCATCGATCATGTCGCCCTCCGGTCGAGTCCATCCTCCCGCATGCCTCATTTGAACATTCTGCCGAGTATCATTCGCATGTGGGCCTAGACCATTCTTGTATTTCCAATGTTTATTTGTAATTTGTCCGACATGCATACAAACAAATGGTTCGTTTGAAGTTTCACTTTGCCTCCACTACGTGTCGCTTCACGTCTTAGTTTTGGCATCCCATTCGGTACATGAGATGTATAATGTGAAAATTATATCATTGGAAGCTCCTTTCACATACGTATCCCTGCCTTACCCTCCCTTTCGGTCACTTACTGGCAGACCCCATGCTTGCTAGGCCCCGCATGTCAGTTACTCAATGGGTTTGGCCACGTCAGGGGATCCTCATCCGTAGTATACTCCCTCTGTTTTTATTTACGCCGCATAAAATGACGCGGGCGGGGGAGGGGGAAGGACGTCGGTTTGCCCTCAACTGCGGTCCCACAAGCGAGCGAAAATGCAAGACGAAGCATGTTCCATTCGGTGAGTGACGTGGAGGGTCCAGCGTGCCGGGCTGCAACGCGAAGGCGACAAGAGCGATGGACAGTCAAAATCGATTGACCGGTCGTCACCGGAACCACTATTCACACCAGAACCTTCGCTGCTTGGCCTACGCCAGCCACTACCCTAAAACCACACCTAATCTCCAGACCCTTCCCCCACCTTTTGATCCCCTAGCCCACATCAAGCGTCCCCTAGTTCGCCGGAAAGCCATGGTGTGCCACAAGATCACGTACTACAAGATGCTGACGCCGGAGCGCCACGCAGAAATCGCGGCGGCGGTCGGTGCCAGAGACCTCCGTTCCCAAGCTCGCTTTACGGCGGGCCAATCCCCGAGTTCTCTAGAGCCAAGCTACAAGGAGGAGGAAACCGATCCAATGTTCATGGCGGAGGTTGCGGCGCAGAAGGCCCCCGATGGGTATGAGACGATGGACGTCGACTTCATGCCGGCGTCCGAGTCCCCCATGGTGCAGGTGGACCAACGGTTCAACCTGGCGATACTAAAGGAGGACCGGGAGGCAGAGGCTCAACTCGACATGGAGCGCGCGCATGCCGCTGCCATCGAGGCTCTCCTGCAGTCGGAACCGGATGTCATGGATGTGAACCGGGCGGCGGAGGCTCAACTTCAGGCGGAGCGCGCGGATGCCGCTGCCATCGAGGCCCTCATGCAGGCGGAACCGGACGTCCTGGACTTGAACCGGGCGGCAGAGGCTCAACTTGACGCGGAGCGCGCGGATGCCGCTCTCATCGAGGCCCTCCTGCCGGCAGAACCGGACGTCCTGGACTTGAACCGGGCGGCGGAGGCTCGACTCGATGCGGAGCGCGCGGATGCCGCTACCATCGAGGCCCTCCTGTAGGCGAAACTGGACGTCCTCGACTTGAACCGGGCGGTGCTCTCGTACGTGCAGAGTGCCCGCACGCTCCGTGTGAACGAGTAGCTGGAGGCCGAGGACAACCACGGTGTGGAGACACACGTCGGCAGCTACAGCTGGTTCGCGTCGGCAGCCAAAGACGACGAGGCCGTCTCGTTCCGCGAGCAGTGATAGTTTTTCTTTATGTTGTTGTTTTTATCGATCTTTTGCTGTGTAAAAACATATATTTTTATGCAAGTCAGCTGACTTGGGCCAGTCTACCATTTCAGGCGGTTGGATGAATATCTACATCTCCTAACCCTTCTTCCTCACCTGTTCTTCTTCCCCAACAGACCACCGCATGGGCCGTACGGATACTCCCCAACATGCGGTAGGATAAACATACTCTATGAACGAAAATTATGTGTCAGCGGTAGGATGGCTGAATTTGGTTTGTTCACATGCGACAGCACGTGTCAGTGAGGGTGCGTTCCCTTGGTTGGATTTGCGGCGTGCAGGAGCGACTGTGCATGTGAGGGTGCAGTGCGACCGCGGCGTGCAGGAGCGACCGTGTGAGGGTGCGGTGCGACCGCGACAGCCGTGCGCAAGTGTACCTCCTTTTCATTTTGAAAACTTTAGGCAAGCTTGGCAAAAATGTGTGGCGAAGTATGGCAATGCAAGGCCTAGACCCAAACAGGATAAGTACATAGTAGTACGTACTAGGAGTACTAGTGTTAAAAAAGAAAGGCGGGGTTTTCCTTCGCGGGATTAATCGATACAAATCCTTGTTTCACATGTCAATTAATGCGTATTTTTTTTCTCCAAAGCCCAAAGAGCTAACCATCTCACTCCTCATCGCTTGATTACTGTAGCGCCATGCAAACCAACCTTCTCACTTCCGCATGCATGCAGGGGATATTAATGTCCTTGGTTGCTAGTACGAGGCAAACCCCATCAATTTTGCCTCGACTAGTGTTAGTGGCCTTTTGCAAATTGTAATTTTGATATACTGGCCTTGTGTACAAAAAATGGAGGTAGTAACTATATTTGACTTCCTTCCCCATTGCGGTGACGTCGACGATATCTTGAACGTTGTGGTTTGGCGAAGTGCGTTCGACGGAGAACACCGTTGAGGGAGACCACAGTAAGTCGTTCGCAAGTGCCGCCTGCAAGCCGAGATAACCGCCTTATTTGCATCCAGGAAGTCCATTGAACCAAAGGACCCGTAAATGTACTAGTACTACTCGTACACAATAGCGTCATCCGTCCAGCTTAGTGCGGTGAGATGGTGCCTCGAAGAAGACGATGGAGAAGCGAAGTCAGCGAAGAGTGAAATGATGGTTGCTTCGTCCGTGCTTTGTGATTTGACGCCTCACTACTTTGTGATTTGTGATAGAAGGGATAGGGGAGTAGACTCTGTCCTCTACACTGTACATGCGTCCAAGCATGGGAGAAAGAGGAGAGACGTTGCATTCTTATATTGCTTCAATCAATCAATCAGGGAGCTTCGGTTCCATCCTTTTGGCTTTGGCAACACCGTCCACAATGGTTCCCACGATGCCAAAAGCTATTTTCACATTTGGCTACACATTGTGGATGCCCTTAACCGTACCACTTGGTTTTGCTCCTGTGTGCTATCTATACAAATCTCAATTATATTGATCTAAAAAATTATAGAATCAAGATTAGTAAAAAGGAGGTGATTTTGCCGCACGGATGGCGGGGGAGGTTTCTTATTTTTAGAGGACGTTGTCCTGGCAGTTTGCTAACATGCGGTCCCACGTGTCAGTGCTTTACCAAGCTGATCCGCTTCCCACATGAGGCAGAACAATGGCAGAAGCAACACGTGGTTAACTTGAAGAAGATGAGGGAGAAGCGGATTCAGCAACGAGTGAAATGATGGTTGCTTCGTCCCTCCAACTTCTTTTTTTAGCATTATTACTTCGTCCCTCCAACTTAACTGCGGGAAAGGTGCAGCTTTGTGATTTGACGCCTCATTGCTCATTACTACGCCGGCGCCATGACTGGGTGCTTCACCCCGGCTGCTCTGCACTATATTCCGGTATGGCACGTGGACCCGGTAGCTTGATGCCCCACATGTCGGCGAAAGGGACTAGAAGACTTATGAAAGCGAGTGCTCCACTCTTACGACGGAGGAGTACACGACACGACGGCCCAGTGAACTGTCACTTGTACTGTATATAGTACTATAGTTTTGCTATTTCGCACGATCCATCGATACAAACCCGATTAAACAGGAAAGGGCGGGATTTTTCCCGCGCGGTATATGATACTGGCCATACATTTCAAAGGCAATTTTAATGTATGCAAACTAAATAATTAAGTAACAATATGATATCTAGTAAAACTAAAAACACATATGATTTATTGTGTTAGAGTGTAGTAGTAGTGCTGTATTGCATAGTTGTTAGATGTAACATGCGAGAACGTGTAGAGATGTAGTTTTGGAGGGCCTACAGAGAGAAAAGCGTAATACGTTCACCGAACTTCAGAATAAGCTGATTACGGTCACTATATACGTTTTGCGGTGATTATACGGTCACTTGCTCACGGTTCAGCATCGGATTGCACTCTGTTGACCGGCCAAATAGTCTGCGTGGCACTATGTTGACTAGTTAAATTGACCACGTTCCTTGTGGGTCCCACCTGTCAGTTCGCATAGGGAAAAGGTCAGATAAACACAAATTTACGTAGGCGCGACAAGACTCCACCCCGTGCGCGGGAATCACCTGGTTGTGTATGTGTCTGTCAGGGCCTGATGTGTGCGCATGCACGTGTAGGTTGAGCACTTGACCGTGAGAGTGTGTGTTGGTCGTGTGGTGTACTGGTGTGTGCATGCATGCGTGCGTGTGTGCATGTGAGTGTTGCGTGCATGCGTGGCTGCGTGTGTACGTGTGAGTGTTGCGTGCGTGCGTGGGTGCATGTGTTCGTGTGAGTGTTGCGTGCATGCAGTTCGTGTGCATGCGTGCGTGTGTGTATAATCACCACACCAGCTCCTGTGTGTTAAAACAGACGGCTCAGCATACCAATACAAGGCCACCTTGTCCGCTGTGCCTGCGGTCATGACTTCGAACCACCGTCCAATATTTTTTGTCGTTTGTTTTCATTCTTACTAGCAAGACGCCCGTGCGTTGCACGTAACATCAAGATGCATTTGTATGACTAGTTTATCTTGTGAGAGAAAATGATGAACGAGGGAAGGCCTTATTTGCAAATGTGGAGAGGTGTGTGGGTACATCTTAGGCAAAATTGTCATAGTTTCTTTCCTATCCGTCAGATATAAATCGGACGGCCTATATTGTAGGATGGCAGGCACACCATCATCACCAACTCTATTTTTTATAAGAGTGTATTTTATCCCTACTCTTATAAAAAGCATAGTTGGTGATGATCGTGTGCATGCCATCCTGCAATATAGGCCGTCCGATCTATATCTGACGGATAGGAAGGAAACTATGGCAATTTTGCAAAAAGATACCCACACCCCTCTCCAAACTTGCAAATAAGGCCTTCCCTTGTTCATCCTTTTCTCCCACAAGATAAACTACTCATACAAATGCATCTTGATTTTCCGTGCAACGCATGGGCGTCTTGCTAGTATTTTATAAGAGTGTAGATGTAGAGTAGATACAAGCCGACAGGTGGGCCCGATGGTAGTGAGATAATGTGATGCAACACTAGAGGTGCCACGTGGAGCGTTTAACTGGTCAACTACTCGTGTCTTGAGCAAATACAGAGTTGTACGGTGAGCCCGTGACTGTATAATAACCACAAAACGTAAATGGTGACCGTAATGAGTGGATTCTGAAGTCCAATGTACGTATCATGCTTTCGCTTCAAATACAATGATCGTCACTGTATATATCACGAGAGAAAGATGAAACATGCGTGAATGTGCTGGGGGGCTTACTTTTAGAGGACCTGGAGATAGTTTGTGTGCGTACCAGAAAGGGGCGTAGAGGGGGGGTATGTGATGGAGAGAGAGATGCTCTTCATTTCTCTTTATTATGACTACCTTTATATATAGTATAAAAATATAGAAATTCACAGTGCGGAATAAATATCATTGTGGCCACCATGCAATGCAAGCGTTCATACTCCTCCATATAACTTTGTAATGTTGTATATGTGTAGAAATTCTAAAATATTTTTTGGCCACACTTTATTCAAAAGGAATGTTGTATGCGAAAAAAACGTGAAGAGAGGCCTTTTAGATCAATGGGGTACGTGATGTAACATGTGTGAATGTGTAGTTGATGCATTTGGCAGGGCCTAGAGAGGTATGTGTGTATTACGTATTCGAGAGAGGCATGGATAGAGGGGCCGACAGGGGGGGCATGGGAGAGATAGCACGAGAAATGAGAGTGGTCTAGAGAGAGAGAGAGAGACGAATATGACGTCACGGCGAGAGACTCCCTTGAGTGTGTATATGCAAGGGGGGGTGGATAGAGGCACCAGGAGAATATATTTTTTGTGTGTGGTGTCTGTCTTGGTATGTGTGGGTGTGAGAAGATAACGACACATGGGGGCAGAGGGTGTGTCACCGCGTGAGGTCCGGTGGGTCGAGGTGAGGCCCTACGTTCAGTTCCGTCCCGCGCCACATTGGTCGGCCCGTGACGCATTTAGGGAGACCCATGGATGACTAGTCGTACAAGACAAAGATAGCATAATTGTGAAGGACTCTATGTCCACTGACAAAGCCGGCTAGGATTTGTAACCCTGGGTTCTCGGACTAAGGTAACCCCTTTATCTCTGATATTACTATTCACCCAACCTAACTTTAAGGGGCATCCTACAGAATGCTCTGCTAGAATCATACTCGTCGATTAGGAAGAGAGGTGCGAGACAGTGCGTGAGAGACATGCCTAAAGACAATGTGCATACAGGAGACACGTAGGCAGGTCTATGTATATAGAAAGGGTCGATGGGGATTGTGAGTGTGTATGCTTGTGAGAGGAAGAGTGCTTGTGATAAAGGTTAGTGAAAACAGTCGTAAATGGTTACGAGAGGGAGGGAGGGTTATATCGAGAGCATGTGTGCGAGAAAGACACCTCGAGAGAGAGTGTGTGAGCATGTGTGAGAGAACACCGATGGAGAGTGAAATTACATGTAGAAGACTGCTGTACACATTGCTTAAAGATATAAATTTTATCCAAATATTAGGATGGGATCATGATATTTGCAATTCGCGTGAGGAACGGTCATTGATCCATCAGACATCTAGATTCTATCGAATTTGAGCATGTCTATGTTATTATTTGACACAATTGATCCACATAGTTAGTATTTTGAACTCCAGACAATGCATCGCTTTAGCAATCGGATATAAATGTGAGTATAGTTCATGTTGTGTGTGTAAAGCACAGTATACATACGAAAGTTACACAATGAACATTATAAATAGCTACCTATGAACTAGCATACATTTGAATTCAACTTAAGGTGGTTTCAAAAAGTCGAATTCAACATGAAGTCCATTCAATTATTTGAATTTGATATTATGGCGTTTGTAAATCATACCTAAATTATGGGGGCACCAATCTTTGGTCTGATTTTTGTACATAATAGCATCCTAATTTATCTCCTCCATTCCAAAATAATCGTAGTTATAGGATTTTCAAGTGTCAAAATTTCAAAAAGAAGCGGATAATTTAATGAGGTTTTCAAACATACAAGGTCAAATTTAACGTTGTCTATTTAGGTCAATCCTCAAAGTTCAAGAGTACTCTAAACGTGAATGCTTGTGTTTCAAAATTTCGAACGAAGCGCCAAAAGAGCCTCTACTCGCCCGAAACCGCGTGAGACCAATGTTTGGTAGTACAAGGAAATTAATTTTCCAATAACTCCGACCCGTGAAACCTACCGGCCCGACGTCCAAAGGTCTAAACCGGGGTAGGTTTGTAGCTTCATCTAGACGCCACGCAACCGCCTCCGAAAAACATTCATACACAATGGACGCCTAAGCACACATGCGCACGGCCGAAATCGCTCCCGCCCACTATTTGGGACACCTGGGATTACCATCCTACCCCCGACCCGCAGTAGGTCCGAAATTTAAGAGGGGGGCAAAGTTTGTACTTTCCCCAAATTTCAAACAAGTGCGTGCCATCTTCTGTTCAAAAAAGCCAAAAACAAGCGCGTCCCAGACCGAAACATGGTTCTCCCCTCCTCCCCCCCGCCCACCCATCCGATTCCCCATTCGTACTCCGTGGGCGCAAAAACTACCTCTCCACCAGCCGCGAAACCCCGACGTCCTCCATCCGCCACCCCATTCCACCCATCAACCTCCGCCCTCCTCCATCACACCAGAGCCGATACCACGACGTCGTCGTCCACCGCAACGCCCTCCACGGCTAGTAGTTGAAGCCGAGGCCGAGCCGTCCGTACCCGAGCCAGTTCAACCACGCCGTCCTGCGCCTCACCGCTGCCGCTCCAACTTCGCCACCCTCCACCGCACCGAAGTTGTTCCTGCTACGCCGTCCTTCGCCTCCTTGGATCTGCTTCCCCTCCGCCGACATACGGCCACGGCAACACATTCAACAATTTGGCCATGGATTCGTCCAAGCATGCATCCTCCAGAACATCGGTTTCCCCGGTAAAAAGAAGAAGATCGGCGTGACATTTGGAGGGGACCACACCGGCAACAGAAAATGGTACTCCTCTTCCCTTATTCGTGCAAATCTTACGTGTCTCCTTGCACGGTATTCAAACCACAGAAGACACTAGTTGACCGCTTCTTCTTGATACTAGATGTTCCTAGTAACTCGCGATGCACAAGGTTTCTCCTCATATACTATTTCACCTTAGCTAGAGGTCAGTCGCCCCCCTGAATTGCAATTCCTGGTCAGTTGATTCCCAATTAACGGAAGCATTCCCCGGCGTAACAGGCGCTAGTCCGTCTATTACGCCGGGGAAGCAGCGCCTCGGTGTTTATCTTAGGGGCGTGTGGGGCCTAGAGCTACTGGCGCCTGATCTGGAGGTCGACAGGGATTAAAGGGATGGCCTGGGGGCGCTGCCCAGCACGGCGGTGGTGTGAGGTCGAGGGGAGGGCGGAGCGGCGGAGGCAGGGGTGTGGGCCGGTGGTCGCTGGCGGTTCGAGAAAGATCGTCAACAGTGACTGGGGGAGGTAAACGAAGGCCATCTGCCCGTTCCTTATAGATCGGACGGTTCATTAAAAAAATCGACTGACCTATTTATTTTCAGTCGACTGTTATCTTGACATGACCACATGTGGTGGTGTGCTGGAGGAGTACCTGCATTTCCCAGCCATCCCTGTGCTCATATATTACAAAATCATACGGAGTAGAATCTAATTTTGTTTGCCAGGCAATGTTGTAGAGCTATCATATGTCTCTTGTCATTTATTTTTCAGCCACCTACTATCTGCTACTTTTACAGTGCTTTAGTTCTGCACACACCTCACCCATACTCTCACTATTGTTTTTTTATGCATGGGTATTTCAGACTCTGCCAATCAGTTGATAGAAGCCCGAAATAAAAGAGAGAAGCAGCTCCAGATTTCTTCAGGCTTAGGCAAGACACGTTTCAGCGTTATAATGGGTGCAGTGTCAGTAGATGGAGACGGTAAAAGTAGCTCTGGAGTTGATGATCTCGCTCGCCATGAACTACCATCCCAGGTGCTTTCTTTAACATCGCGGTGTCATATGTGGTTGCATGTTGCATATGGTGTCTAGCTCGTATTCAAAAGGCCGAAGTCGGTCTTTATTAAGATAAGGAAAGATATTTTTTACATGAACCACCATCCCGTGAGCACCAGAAGACAAATAGCTAGTCAGGGCACTGGTCGAGCCAGTGACAAGCCCAGCAAAGAAAAGCATCACCTGGAAGCCAACTAAAAAGCCGCGATGGTGGCGAAGCAGCCCGCCTCCCACAAGGCTCTCAGGTCCTTGATGATCATGCTCACCACTCCAGCCGGATGTCTAGCTTGTATTGCTTCCAATTTGGTTAAATTGCATCTGCTTAGCTTACACATTTTACCTTTGAATATGACATGCCTTTCTGTTTTTGGTACATACTAGTACATCTGTGTATTAACCATGTTCTTACATCAAACTAATGTTCTTGTGTATCCCTCATCAATCACTTATGATGAGGCAGTCAGGCAAGCGGAATACTCCTCATTTAAAGAATGCAACGTCAGCCTCCCGACATAATTCTCAAGAAACAGCAAGGCTACATGAAGATAGTGAACGTAGCTCTGTAGTTGATTACCGCATTTCCCCTACACTAGCATCGCAGGTGCTTGCTCTAACTTGGCAGCGTGATATGTGGTTGCATGTTGCATATGGTGTCTAGATTGTAATTCTTCCAATCTGGTTAAACTACATGTGCTATTCTGCTTAGCTTATACATTATACCTGTTAATGTGACATGCCTTCCTGTATTTAGTACATAGTACATCTGTCTGTTAAGCATGTCCTCACATAAAACTATTGTTTTTTGTATCCCGCATAAATCAATATGACGAGACACCTTCAGTATATGCAGTGTGATATTAGTTGCATCTTTGATATGATTTATAGCATGCGCTGCTTCTAATTTGTTGAAATGCCATTTATGATGGGACACTTTTAACTTGGCAGAGTCATATTGGTTAATCTTTCACGTGGTGTCTAGCTTGCATTGCTTCTTATTTAGTGAAATGATTTCTGCTTAGTTTACACAAACAGTTGTGAATATGCCATGCCGTCCTGTTTTTGTATTATTCCATCCTGGAATCATGTGTTTGCCTTACATCAAAGTAGTGATTGTCAGTATCATGCACGAATGAGTTCTGAAGAGTGAATTTTACTGCTTTTTCTTGTCGGTTTTACTTGACAATTCAAAATCAATAAAGCGGAGGGAAGTTAGCAAGGCAGCGGATGAAGGATTCTACTCCTCCATCCCCCCAAGATGATTTCCAAGACAACACATGCATAGACAATCAACGTAGTTGTGTTGGTGATGAGCACGTCTCCCCTAGTGCACCATCAAAGGTGCTCCCTCTAAATTGGCACTGTTATATGTGGTTGCATGTTATGTATGATGTCTAGCTTGTATTGCTTCTAATTTTGTTGAATTGCATCTGCTTACTTTACACATGATACTTGTGACTAAGACACGTGTTCCTGTTTCTAGAACATACAATATCTGTCTATCACACCATGTTCTTACATCAAAGTACATATGTTCTGAAGAACTAAATTGTTATTCGTTTTTCTTGTCGGCTTGACTTAACATGGCACAGAGAAAGAGGAAGCAACACAGAACGACACGGAAAGGGAAGCGCAACAATCCTGCAGATTCTGCTAGTACTGATGGTGCAATAGAAGGTCAAAGTCCAGCGGAAAATTGTACCAACAGGGTATCCCAAGCTACACGAGCTGCAGAACAAGCCAAACAGAAACAAATAGCTGCCACCAAACAAGCAGAGACAACCCTAGTTGTTGCAACACCTTCCACAGTACCACGAGCTGCACGATTTACTCGTTCGTCAACTCAGCTAGCAGCACGTTCCCAAGCTCCCTTGCCACCTGACACTACTTCTGAAGCACTCTTGACACAAGATGAGTTGGCAAGATCAGATGAACTTTGTGAGCTTCAACAGCAAGAAGGTAGTTGCTGGAGTCAAGTTACAGTTGCATGCTTCTTTATATGTAGTCTCACAGTTTGATGTACACTAACACTTCCTATGTTTGTTGTTGGACTAGCACCTAGGCGCAAGAGGAAACAAACATCAGGGATAATGCTCGATAGGTTAACTAAATCTAGATGAGGAAGAATGGAGATCCGTTTTGAGGTAGGTTTAAAAAGGCCACGTGATGCTACAGAGTCAGCCAAGTTAGTATAAGAGGTAGCGGTTGCTGTTAGGTGTCATTTACGTATCCTCCTAACATGGATTCAGTACAGGAATGACAAAGACGAAACCCAGTTCAACACCTTCCTCAACCATTTATCTGTAAGTATGGTTATGTATGGAAACTAGTAATATCGTCTTGCTCTGTCCAATACTTTCTAGGTTGCTGATAATGAGACTCCCATAATTTTCAAAAGATGAGGTTCTAGTTGGATAGCCAAGATGATGCAACCAGACAAGCTTGAACCCATGTTTTCAAGTCTTCTCTGCGGCAGTATCGGTATAACTTGAGGAAAACTCACTTTGAAGGCAAGGCTAACAGTGAACTTGCCCACACATCTCCAGTGGAAAATATATCTGATGAAGACTGGAGAGGCCTCGTTAAACACTGGTCCGATCCGAAGTATCAGGTACATTATATATAAGTCATCAGATCACATGTTGAAGTCCTATTTACGCATGTGCCACACAAATCTATCTTCTTGTAGGTGAACTGTTCAAAGAACAAGGCCAACCGTACGAAAGTGAAATTCCAACATACGACGGGATCTCGTAGCTATATTGCACACTGCGAGGCTCTTGTAATTAGCTGTTGTTTCACTCTTTTCGCTGTACCATATTATTAGATCCATATTGACTTGTTCCAAATGCAGAGGAAAGCCCGCAAGGACCAAAAAGTACCTGAACCAAATGCTGTGGAAATCTTCAAGGACTATCACGCCAGCAAGAAGAAGGGCATGACTACACCAGTCAAAGCCGTTGTTGTATGTCCTTAATCCTCATGCCTTTTAACTACTACTTTCTCTGACTTATGCCTTGAATTTCATGGTTTGCAGCCAATGTCTATTACTCTTTTCAATTTTATCCACAATTGTCTTAGCGTATCATTGCACCTTACAAGGTTTAAAAGAGAGGAGTGATGTTCCTTTGATCTTGACCTGTAATCTAGTTCCGTGCTGGACTTGCCCACACAACGTTACAATTGCCTGTTTGTCTGTTCTCAGTTGTTTTGTGATATGAATGATGTCATACTATGCTTACCGTATTATAAACTTCGTCTCTTTATCCTTAGCCCTCAATACAATGTGAAGAAATAGACAATACATTAGCAATGGTACATGGTCATATGTTTGGAACCTAGTTTTATTATGTACTTTGCAATAAAATACAACTATTATTTTACATCGGTTCACCAGAATAAATTCTGTATATAGACCAAAGCTATTTTGTTTGGTTTTGCTACCTCCTCAATATCTTCTGTTCTGGTACTACAAATGTAAAACCACAACTTTTCAGCGAGCTATGGAAAAAATGGTGGAGCCGCCACCTTATGAAGGTGGCGAGGCAACTATAACCGCAATGTCAGCTCTTGCTGCAGTGGGTCAGTACCTGTCCACTAACAGTGCCAAAAAGCATGTTCCTGCGTAATACTAGGTTGGTTGTTAAGGCAATCTCGTCCAAACTGCCTCATGATCAAGATATGCAAGCTCAAAACAATGTTGTATCTGCGCTCCAGACACAAGTCCATTCTGTAACAGAGACCCTTTGTGAAACAAGGAGAGACATTGTTCGATGTTGTCAAGATATGCATGGTTTTGAAACCAGACTATCAGACATTTTCTATGTTGTTCAGGAGTCTAGGAGAACTGAAGGCGAAGGTTATGGTGCTCCATCGGACAATACAGCATGAAAACATAACAGTCAGGTCAAATGAACTGAGCTTCTGAACTTCTGGTGGTGCATTTATCTGCTAGACGGTTAACTTTTATGCCAACCTTCCTTTTGTTTTATAGTTGTAATTTGTTTTGGTGCGATACAAAATTTGTTCTTAACGTGCAGCTACCGGCTGAAGGAAACAGCAAGCCATTTTTGTATAGTGTAGGGTGTTCCCCATATTTGCACTGGTGGCGAACTTTGATGCCCACCGGCTGTAGTTAACATGGGCCTCCTACGGGCTGTAGAAACAATGGGCCTTCTCAGGGCCGTAGAAACAATGGGCCTTCTACGTGGCGTAGAAACAATGGGCCTTATACGGGCCGTAGACACAATGTGCCTTCTATGGGCCGTATCATCAATGGGCCTTCTACGGGCTTATGATCGGTTGGCCAAACATGGGCCAATAACAGCCCACATTATGGCCGTAAATGGGCTAGAGTTGAAATCGTCTGTTCATGGGCCGACCATAACGGGCCGTCGTTAATCGGCCATATTTTGATGACGCTATGAAAACGGCCCAACGTATTAACGGGCCACAAACGGGCCGACTGTAACCACGGGCTGAATTTGGCCCACAAGCAGAAAATGACAGTAATGGGCCGTAAGTAAACGAATGTGGTAATGAGCCCAAGAATAAATGGGCCCGAGAAAGCCGAAAGATAACATGGGCTGGAAACGGCCCAACGGAATAATGGGCCGTTATTGGGTATAAAGTGATACACTGTTCATTATGGGCCAGTTTCACCACGGGCCGTTAATGGGTATAAAGTGATACATTGTTCATTATGGGCCAGTTTTACCATGGGCCGAGAGTAATAAGGGCCTCATATGGGCCGAAAGACGTCACGGGCCATACATGGGCCGGAAGTTAAAACGGGCTGGAATTATATTGGACGGCCCAGATGACGCTACTGGGCCTAATCCGGTTAGGCTGTAAACGGGCCCAGGGTTAGCGGGCTATAAATGGGCTATATGCGAACAGGCCGTTAACAGGCTTGCCGTGGGCTAGCCCTCCACCTTTTCACCAAGTCAAACGGGCCGACCTTTTCACAGGAATGGGCCTCTGTTGGGCTGCCATGTGTCGACATATCATAGGCGCTTTGTGTCCAATGAGTGGATGACATCTGTCCCAACGGTGAGCCGACACGTGTTTCCTCCAGCCAATGATGATTTTAAACGTGGAAAATCCCCATTGGTCGGGGCTGTTAACGGGTTATCGGATCCAAAACCGGACCCGATGGCTTAATGGCGTTCCGTTACGGTGGATGGCACGTGTCGGTCACCCTTGACGAAAGCACTTCTGTGACGTGCGATTTAACGTCATGGAACTGGACACTTCCGTGATGATAATTTTGGTAATGTCATGGAACAGTTCTACGACAGCACATGTATGACTATCTTGATTCTATCATAAATTTGTCATGGATGTACATGCATGACAAAAAACGCGACCAACTGTGACAAATATGTATCATCACGGAAGTGTCTTTTTTTGTAGTGCACAACGTATCCCTTGAACCCTTCAAAGCTGCCCTGTAAGAACTTGAAACCACCGTGCCCTGGCCCCACGGTGGGCACCAACTGTCATGGAATTGTCACGGCAGATGTCCTAGCAGAAGGACTTAGTCGTGGAGCCATCGCAACTAGGTTAGCTTAAAGGGGTTAAACGGGACAAAGGACACAAGGAGTTTATACTGGTTCAGCCCCTTGTGGTGAAGGTAAAGACCGAATCCAGTTTGAGGTGGTATTGCTTATGTTTCGATTACCAAGGAGCGAATACGCTTAACCTAGCTTTCGATGTCTTGTTTCTTGTCCTGAACCACGGCTGGGTCGTCCCTTTATATACACAGGTTGACACCCAACGGCTCACAGAGTCTCGGCCGGCTCATACACAACGCGTCCGGCTCGGTGACTAACTATACATGCCTTATAATACAAGTTATACATATATGGCAGTTTACACCTCCGGGCCTTAAGTCACCCTTGGGTTTTGGGCCTTCACTAAGCCTGCTTCGTGAACCGCCATCTTCAATCACCTTCCTGGGATTTGTCATAACAAACCTCCTACGGTACAACCCGGCCCCTCCTGGGGGGCCATACCCAATAGTTATATCCCCAACACCTTTCATATGCAGCCCCTCAAACCGAGGAACCAGATCTGCTGGAGGTGGTGGCTGACATAGGGAGGGCTGCCGCGGATGAAGCCGCAGAGCTCGCAGCTGCTGAGGGGCAGGATCTCGCTGCCGTGGATGTCCAGGGCTCCTTGGCAGTGATGGAGCATTCTTCATAGGACGCCTCGGTAGGGGAAGTGGCCGTCGAGATGAAAATCCCACTTCAGACCACGGGCCCGCTCCCTGCAACCGGGATCGTCGCTGAGATTCCGCCACCCTCCTCAAGCGCACTGGCAATGGTGTTGTCGTCGCCTGGCATTGGAGCCCCTAGCCCTCCCTCGACGAACGCGGAGCTCGACGAAGAGCTTCAGCGCCTCTTGGCGCCGCTGTACCTGGGAGCCGGGGAGGTCGACGACTCAGCTGCCATCACAATGGATTTGTCCTTCATGGAGTCCATGGCAGCGGGCATGAAGGAAATGCAGGCTTGACACCTTCTGAAGTGGCAGGAGCTCAAGGGACGGCGTGAATCCGCCGGCAAGGTAGACCAGAAGCTGAAGGTCAAGTGCCTCTGGATACCAGGGAGCGAGAGATCTCCCTCCGGGAGGAGAGACTCGAAGCTACTCTTCGCGGCAAGGATGAGGATCCGGAGGCTCTTGTGCAGCAGCGTACCAAGGAGCTGGTGGACAAGCACGGGGCCGCCCTGGAGGCTCTTGTCGCAGACCATGCTGCCCAGTTGAAGAAGCTTATTGAAGATCTAGACGCCGCTTCTTCTGCCAAGACTGAGCTTGACCGGCAGATGGCTAAGCTGAATGAAGACCTTGCCGGGAGTACCAAAGAGGTAGAGGCACTCAAAGAAGAAGCATGGTAGGTAGAGATCCACTTGGCTGATGTGCAGTCACAGCTTTCCTCAAAGACCCAGAGCCTTGAGACAGCAAATGGCAACATCACAGACATGAAGGCAAGGATCCGCTCGCTGGAGTAGTCGGCGAAGTCCCTTGAATCCCGGCAGCAGCTGTTGTCCAAGGATTTGGAGATCGCCAAGCGTCTCCAGCAAGATGCAGAGGACAACTTGAAGAACCAGGTCGATATGAGCAGCCTCTGGATCAAGAGCATGATCAACATCGCCGAGGGTCTTGGTGTCCAAGCTGCGGCGATGGGTATGGACGGTCTATTCTTCTCGGCCAGGAAGCAGGAGGTCCCAATCGTCAAGCTGGGGCTCTTCTTCAACGAGATGATCGAGAAGCTGAAAGCGCACGAAGAGGAGAGGGTTGAGCGCTTTGCGACCGAATCTCGGAAGCTTGCCCGGAACACCCTCTTCATGGTTTTGAGAAATATTGCCTACCACCACCCAGAGCTCGATCTTGACAACGGATTCAAGAAGCCGCCAGCGGGTGCCGACGTCGTAGCCGCCGAGAAGAAAGCCGCTCCCCGTGCCGATAGGATTTTCGCATTTAAGTTGTTCCTTCTGGCCACCGAACTGAGTATCGGGCCACTCCACTGGGCCCTGTAATGGAACATGATATATATTTTGTGCTTAGTTATCTCTAGTTTTTGCGTAAAACTGATATTTCTAGCTGGATCCTTAAGCGTGTGTTTATCCCTTTGGGCTCTATATGTTCGCGTTCGTATGATCAATTCCTATATATGCTCTGGATGCCTGCCGATATCATATTGCCGCAATTGTTGTAAGGGTCCGGCCCTTAACAATCATCTTGGCGTGGATGCGTCTCAGCAGGTTTTTCCTAGGTAGCACTCGATGCAGCCTCTCGACATGCGAGCATGGCTCTCGACAGGACGATGGTGCAATCAAAGAAACTAGCCAAGGTTCCGTGCATGAGGGCTTTCACGATATGAACGGTCACCAGAGTTAAGGGATAAATGACTGCAAAATCCTGGAGTGTATCAACAAGAGGTGATAACGTAAACTTAGCTTTCTTTTGCAGCTTCTCCCTCCTCTGACAGGTCGCGCGTGTCGGGCGCTCCCGCGACACTGGCAGGAGCAGGAGTCAATCAGATGGTTTCTCCGTTCCCGGCAAGGATCGACATGCATTTCTCATGGCTGATGGGCATCGGGGCGCAGTGTCGGGTTTCTTTGGTCCTTTTCCCTTTTGCCCCCTTCCCATCGAGTCAGTGCAGCGGCTGCCGTTACATGGGTCGTGCCAATGCAGGCAACCTTGCCGAAGCATGCTTTGCCGGGGCATCAATCGACGGACTCATACCAGCGCTTTGCTCAGGATTACCCAAGACTGGGGAAATACTGGACCGAACGTCACGCGGTAATCGTCGACATTGACGACGCCGAGGCTAGAGCAGCTCGGCTGCTGATGAGGGGGAGGGGCGGGAAGGAGAGAGCTCGTACCCGCACGCCCTGCGCCCTTTCTTCGAGCGGCGCCCGGATGGCGATCACGCCATATGGGTCGCCGGGGAGGATCTATCACCACCAGCGGCGATTTTTGCCGTAGTCGTGGCTACAACGGTGCGTGGAGATCAACACCAATAGTGCGGGGATGGCCCCGTTTTGCTTCCGTGTCTCCGCGGGCGCCAACGTCGAAGGCGTCGCCGAAGATGAAGATGATGATGAAGTCGACGCGTTGCGCACGCCTTCGGATTCGCACAAGCGAGCCCCCTACCTGGCGCACCAAGGGTGTCATGGGAAACCACGGCCACCTATGGGACTAAGAGGCCCCTTGCTGGTTCGGCGGGGGGAGGGGGGCGACGCGTTGCACAAAGAGCAGACGAGCGTGGGGTAGCATGGTAGGAATCACACAAGCAATTGACCCAGGTTCGGTCCACCGTGAGGCGTAAAACCCTACTCCTGCTTTGGTGGATTGATGGTCGAAAAGGTGGTGGTGGAGCGTAGTACACCTGCGCGGCAGGGGTTGCCTTTAGGCAGCAGCGACTATGCTCGTACGGGGGTGTGAGTTATCCAACCTTCTAACCTGTTCTGCGGTTGCCACGGGCCTCCTTTTATAGATCAAGGGGTCACCACAATGGCAAAGTAGTCATAATGCACTGATATGATAGCAAACATTGCTATCATACCTAACTCTACAGGCTGACAGGGCGCATTAAATGCACCACTTAGTGTCACATCACTGGTTGCCCGGCAAGGACTGCCGGGCTATCTTGCCAGCTCCGCGCCTGCTTGCTTGACACGTCACAGGACGGGTGTCATCTGTGGGTTTTTCCTGTATGGAGAGGCAGCCATGTGGCGAATGACTGCCACTCAGTAACTTTGCGGCTTGACACCGCACTGATCGACGACGTGGGTTGTGATGGAGCGGTTGGTGAGGTGGTTTTGCTTCCGTGAGCCCCGGCAGGCCCTGCCGGGGTGCTTCGGTCGTCTGCTTCAGGGGGTGGTCTTGGGCCTTTCTCTTGGCGATAATCTGCTTCTCTGGTTCGATCTTGGTCTCTCTGATCTGCATGCCGGTCCTTCAAATCTCTTGGCTCCTTGAATTCTGACTTGGGCTCATGCTTCTATCTTGTTCTCATGCCTGTGCACAGTTTGGGCAATAGACCCAGGGTTTGTTGCACCGACAACATTGGTATGTCGAATAGTTAATCTGGTAAGATGTTGTGTCCTTGATATGTTATATGAGGACGGGTTGTCAGACTAGTTGTAGCCACACACATCACATTGGCTTTTACAGTATATTTCATGCGATTACATTTGGCATATCGAGATCTAAGCAATCTATAATAGGATGAAAAGACTGGCATCCTTCATATTATTGGCGAACTCAGTTCATATAAACAACCAATTCAACCATTCTGTCGGTAAATTAAAAGCGCCACTGGAATATTTTTCACTACCCCAATCATACACACAAAAAGGGGCGACGCCACCGTAGGGGCTGGTATGGGCGGCCGCCTCGGGTGGCTGGAAAGTGTGCACCTAGCTTGAGTCATCCAGGTTGGCCCAGGCTTGTTTTGTTCGTCCCAATGCACGAGCAGGCAATGTAAAAAAATGAAGAAAAACGTTTCAATTTGGATAGGCCAATAACGTAAGTGCAAGGCTGGCCCTATAGCAGGCTCGCAGCCCAAACGAGCGCCTCCCATATCGATCGACAGCAGGAAAAATCCCAATTCGTTTGCTCCAGCCTCTAGTCTGGTTTGCTCCTAACCTAGCCACCGCTGGACAGACCGACACAACGCTTCCTTGCGCCCTCACCGGAGGGCCGTCGCGGGGCTTCAAGCGGATGGAAGGATAAGAAGATGAAGATCCAACCCTGGGTGTAGCCTGCGTGGGAGGCAGCGGTGGTAGCACGGGCTTGGCATCGAGCTTGCGCAAACGGAGTCGCATCTTGCAAGAGCAGCATGCGTAACGAGCAGGTACATCACATCCCTGATTATATCTAATTCAACTGTTCAATTTCTTGCTAATAGTTAAACCTGACGGTGTTGTAAAACTGCTTGTATGTAGGGAATCTATGAGAAAATGAAACCAATTTCTGCTTATTTTATAACTCCCCCAATCAATACTGAACTGACTAAACCTGATGTATCTAATCAAGTTTCCGGTGCAAACATACAAGCTCATGTTGTTCTTGAGCCTAAAGTGTCTATGAACAGACTGCTAATGAAGGATTTCATGCAAACATTTTACATGCTCCTGGTGATGAACATATAGTGTCTAACGAGGGATCTAATGCAAGCATTTTGCAAGCTCCCGTTGAAGGATTTAGTGTCTAATGATGATCTGCTATGTTGAGAGAGACATAGAAATTTGCAGGCATTGATGACAAGCAAATTATAGTACATTTTCATGGCTTGAGGAAACATCGAGGCCATCTACTAGAAAGTCCCCGTATCATGACAATGTAGCATAAATACTTTTGTAATCCGTTGTTTGAAACTATTGGCATACTTGTGCAGGATAGATATATTGATATGCAGTTTGCGCACTGGTTATAGGTGCAATTACACTTCGATATTTTCAGCCAGAGAATGAATAATTCAAGCAAGTATAGACCATGTTAGTAGTCCTTGTACACCATGTTGCATTTTGTGTTTTTTGGGTGCTTACATCATTTAGTGTTTTATAATCTGAACTACTTTGGATCATTAGCTGGTTTTCAAAGTGCATATAGCTTCACATTTCTCAAGTTATGTTGATTTCCGGAGTGCAAGTGCCTTCTGTCAGGACCCCAATTCCAAGTCACATCGATCTAGCCGGTTACACATTATATCACTTTGCGGCCTCACGCACGGTATTCCCACGGGTGTCACCTTACCATGGCCCGCGACCGTTTGCGCCTTTTGGCTCACATATATGATAGTGTCGCTAGCATCCATGTGACAGAGAACTCGGGCCGACATGACTAGTCGTGAACCCAAAGTGGCACTAACTTACGGGGACAGGCATACATGAATCAACATCGAGCATGTCGGTCAGCAGCGTGCGAATCCGGGCTGTAGCACTAGGCTAACAGGACTCCGGTGAACCGGATTGTAGCAGGCTAGGCAGGACTCCGGATGTCACCGCGTGACATTTCCTTGAAGGGACAGACACAGGAACGAAGTGAATCACATGCCGGCCAGTCAAGTGTTCCGGAGCAGTAGTGGTAGGCTAGCAGGACTCCGGTGAACCGGGCTGTAGCGGACTACTATGGCTCATGGAAACACAGGACTACATTTCCCCATAAGAGAGGCTACCAAGGATAAACAACTAGGTTGTCGGATCCCACACATACCAAGCATTTCAATCATACACACAATATGCTCGATATGTGTAAATACAACATGGCATCACAACATAACTCTACGACTCAAGTATTTATTCATTAGGCTCCGAGGAGCCAAGTATTACAATCATGGTCTCATGACCCAACATACAGAGCATACAAGCATCGTGCGGAAGCATAAACATGTCTGAGTACAGACAACTACAAATGAAAAAGGCTGAGAAGCCTGACTATCTACAAGACCCTCCCAAGGGTACAAGATCGTAGCTGAGGTAACAAGCTAAATGTCGAAGTCCATGCGGAACTACTAGCGAGACTGACGTCTCTCTGCAAAACATAAAATAGGCAAACGTGAGTACAAATGTACCCAGCAAGACATACATCAGAACTATCTACATATGCATCATTATCAAAAGGGGGTTGGTGGAGTTTAACTGCAGCAAGCCAGCTTTGACTCAGTGGCTATCCTGAACTATGAATGCTGGTAACTCTTTTGAGGTGGCGCACACGAGTCCAAATATTCACCATATCAATACACCACTATGGATCCGCTCCCGTCTCCCTACGAGAAGGCCATCCATAGCACTCACGCTTATCTTGCGATTTTTAGAGTATCCACTTTCACTTGTCTATGAACTGTATAGGCAACCCAGAGGCCCTTTACCGCGGACGCGGCTATTCGAATAGATCATGTTAACCCTGCAGGGGTGTACTTCTTCACGCACGCTCTCACCACTTACCGCCGTTTACACGACATGTACTCGGCAACCTTCAAGCGGAAGCCCAACGAGGGTGTCGGCCACGGCCTACCTGAACACTCAAGTCTCTAGTCCAGGTTTATCGCCTATTCAGGTTCCATCCGGAGGGAGTCCGGCCGAGGTTTCCACATACGGCCCCGAAAGATGTGTACAGGGTTCCGCGACACCAAACGGGCGCCCGGTATACCCAGCCACGTGCCTACCGCATCACAGCCCACCCCTCGGGTCTGCGCTGCGCACGGCCTCCAGCATACTACAAACACCAGAAACTACTTGCAACTCCTCGACAGAGGACAAGGGTGGTTAAGAAGTCGAGAGGGTCCATTGGTTTCGGGCCCAATGCATGGTACTAGCTGTTCATGGATCACAAACACAGAACTCAGTTCCTGAGGACGGTTTCAATGAGACAACCCACCATGTATTCCTACATGGCCTCTCACCGCTACCTTTACCAAGTCGTGTTCACACACTTAGCTCACACACAGTAGGACATGTTTATCACCATTCCAATTCATCCCCGATGAATCAGACCTGACTCAACTCTAAGCAGTAGCAGGCATGACAAACAAGCATGAATGAGTAGTCACATCAGGGCTCAAACAACTCCTACTCATGCTAGTGGTTTTCATCTATTTACTGTGGCAACGACAGGTCATGCAGAGGAAAAGGGGTTCAACTACCGCAACAAGTAACAGATGAATCATTGTTGTCCTAATGCAGTAAAAGAGAGCAGGAGCGAGAGAGTGGGATTGTATCAGAATGAACAAGGAGTTTTGCTTGCCTGGCACTTCTGAAGATAGTATAGTTCTTCATCGGTGTCATCGATCTCATCGTCGAAACCACGTCTATCGAGAGGGGACAAATACCGGCAACAGAGAAAGAAACGCAATGAATGCAATGCAAAATATGATGCATGATCATGACATGGTGATGAGGACATCAATACCATTGTTACACCCACAGCCCCTGCTGCTATACATACTGGACCAATTACTAGAGCTCGCGCACGCCAATTAAATTACCAGGTACTTTCGTTTCTTGGTAATGATTCTAATATTCATGAGAATATGATGCTGCCTAAATTGGATACATTTGTTTTGCTTACAAATGAAGGGCCTAGCTTTGAGAAGGATGAACATTGGAGCAAGAACAAGCATGGAGATGATGGCATGCGCATGGGGAACAAGAACGGAGTTACAAGTGATGATTTCAAGACGTTGAAGCCACCATAATGCGTGCATGAAACCTTGGACGAAATATACAAGATGCTACTTCATAACTTTCGTCTAGAGGCTATTCTAGGTGCTGCGTCACCTTATTATTGGGCCAGGCCCATGTAATTTCGAAATACATCAGTATAGGCTGTTTTTAGAGTCCGTATGTGTGGGGAAACAAGAGATAGGGTTGGTTTCGGACCCCTTCCTCAAGGGCCACGAAATTCCCCCCCTCTTCCTCCATATATACAGCCCTTAGGGCGTCGTTTAGACTTTGGGTTTTGTTTAGATTAAAAGTTCGCCATAGCTGCAACTTCGCGTACTTCGTTTGTGTTCAGCGACCAGACAAAGGCGTCACAGAACTCCACCTTGATCAATAAAGCTTTCATCTTATATTCGCAATATCCAGATTGCAATCTCAGTTTCTTGCTTGTTCTTCGTTTGCTCGCAGGAAACAGACCCTCGTGGTCAGGTTGATCGTGCTCCGGCGTGGTCGATAACCTCTCGGAGTTGGTTTAGCGATTGCTAAGGCGCGACGTCCTCGCACGTTCGTAGTCGGATCGTCAAAGTCGACTTCCACCAAAGCGATATCCATCATCTCATCGAAAGACGGGACACCTTTGCCTCTATCACATGGTAAAATGAGTGTGTTGGGCTAATGCAACTACAACCAGATGGGTTTGAGCTATTTTGAACCAAAGATTCAAAGTTCAAACTCATTTGTGATCTTAAATAGTGCTTTATCATGTTTTGCACTAAACAACAAGTTAACTTGTTTAAACATGCATGAAACCAGTACAGATGGATAGATTGGATTTTTCTGATAATTTTTCATATATAACTTATTTCATTCTGAGCTCCGGTTGAATTTCTATGATTTTTAGAAGTTAGCACTATTTTCTGGAATTTTCTGGATAAACTTAAATCCAGAAAATGCTTTACTGCGTTAGCATGACATAGGTGTGACGTCAGCAGGTCAACTGGGTCGGCCAGGTCAAACCTGACCTATGGGACCCATACGTTAGTGTCTTAGGCTGGTTTGGGTGGATGACAGGTGGGACCGGTCAACGTTGACTTGACCAAAATCAAAGCTGACACGTGCGGTCCACACAGATTAGCACTAATCTAAACAGGAAGTTAGACTAAACTAATTGGGCTCGGGGACCCACATGTCATCGACACAGGCACTAATTAAACGAGTTTAGCGCCTAAGCTAATGGCGCCACGTCAACTGCCGGCGTTTAACCGCCGGCGACCTCAGATCGCGGCGGTGTCCTCATCGGGATTTCGCTACAGGCCACGGTTTGGGCGTGGCTGGGTTCTATGGAGAGCTGGGGCTGAGCCACGTATGTGGGTGGTGGAGCTGGACTAGATGGTCGCCGGAATCAACGCCGGCGACAAGGTTTGCGGCGGCCGTGGTCCGGCCGTGCTCGAGTTCCTCGCTAAGGCGTTCAGGAGGAGGAGCTGGTGCTGGCTACGGGTGCACGAAGACACGCTGAGCACGGTGGTGCGCTCGGTTGCGGCTATAGGTGACGGTGGCCACGACGGCGACATGGCTGGGCGGCGGTGAGCTTCGGGCACGGCGGCGCTAGCGCTAGGGGACGTGCGGGGCGACGGGGAAAAGGGCGAACGGAAGAGGAGCTCACAGAGGACTCACAGAGAAGCCCAGCGGGGTCGGGGAAGCGTCGGTGGCGGCGAATCGAAGGGCGGCGATCGTCGGGGAAGAGGACGACGGTGAGCTCGATGGCGAAGTTTTAGGCATGCCGCGAGCGCGTGCTTCGTCTTGGTGATCCACGGCGTCGAGGCGAGCCCGTTGGACATGTAGAGGGGCGAGGGGAGCTCGGTGGACGCGGTGGCAGTGAACGGCGGCGACGGACTCCGCTCGGTGCGTGAGGGAGAGAGATCCAGGGGAGGGAATGAGCGCGGGGAGAGAGCGAGAGGAGCCAGGGGGCGCGTGGCGACGTCCTGGGCGTCGAGGCAGTGGCGGGAAGCAGGAGGTGGCCAGGCGCGTGGGCGCGCGCGGTGGGCACACGCCCCTCGTCCTTCTGGCGAGAGGAGGGAGACGACTGGCATCGGCGAGCTGGGCTGGGCCGGCTCCTGGGCCGCACAGGTAATTGGCCCAGGTACTAACTCTCTCTCTCTGTTTTTTAATTTGTTCTGTTTTTCTATTTTTGCTACTATGTTTTGACTTAGTTCAAAGACCAAACCATTTTCAAAATTCATGAAAATAATTGTGTGAACTAAATGGACTTATCCAAAGCTACACAACAATTTCTAGAATTATTGAACATATATTTATTATATAACAAATATAGATCCAATTCAAATATTTATTGGATTAATTCAAATGCCCAAAATAATTGTTTCTGAGATTCTAGAAATATTGGTTTGAATTTTATCCCTTGCCAATATTTCCAGAGATTAACAGGAACATTTTCTTGGACTCATTTGATGAGATTTAAATATTCGTTATTTTTAGAGGTCTTCTGAGGCTTTTGAAAATTCCTCAATTCAAATTTCATTTGAATTTAAACATGATGCTCACATGAAGGGCTAGCCTAGTGTATACAAGAACTAGGCATGTGACAGCTCACCCCTACTAAACAAGAATCTCGTCCCGAGTTTCAAGTCGTGAGGTAAGAAGACAGAGGGACACAAGCTAACACGATCTTCACAATCCAGATGTCTTTCTCGAGGATGTTGATTCATTGCATCACCTTGATCTCGAGGTCTTGCTTTGAGAACTACATCCAACATGACAACGAGTAGAAAGGGAGAATTTTAGAAGAATCGATCTTCCTGAGGTTCGAGCAACTTAGGATCATCTTAATGATCACAAGATCAACTCATGGAATGAGACATGGAAACATCTCTGGAGCTGAGAGGAAAAACATGCATCAGGAGGGACGGAAGAAACAATTTGACGAGGGTTTCAAAGTAGCGAGGAAAAATTGCCATGATTCCATAACGGGGCACCTCAGGAAAGGTGACTCATGGAATTATTCCCTTAAGTGGCAAAAAGAATTACTTTTGGTACATAGATGATGCGGAGCATCCCACGTTCATCCCCATGTACACTCCGACTACTCTCAAAGCCCCAAGAGGACATACGATGAGACCTCGACCATACGCCTTTGGACACAAGGTGAACTCACTCCTCTTCGAACCGTCACTTTCCTCATGTGAGACATGGCTACTACCTCATGCATGGACCTTGCATACACTTAGGTACAACCGCGACGACCATGGAGGATCCAAGGACCAAGGCCAAGCATGGAATAGGAGAAGGAAGAAGAAGTAGGGACAAGCTTCTGGAAAGCCCGGAACTTCCGGCCTCAGCCCGGAACTTCCGGCCCCCGGACCCTCCGGCCTGCCCGGAACCTCCGGCCCCCGGAGTCCAGACCAGCCCCGAGCGCGCCAACTCTCTGGATAGCCCGGAACCCGGCCGGAACCTGCCCGGAACTTCCGGAGCCCGGAACTTCCGGCCTGCCTGCGTGCAAAGACTCGGGCCGAAGCCCATGTATCCCTTTCCCGCTTACCCCTTCATGGATTAGACTATAAATAGACCACCCCCTCCTCCTAGTTAGGGTTAGCATTGGTTTAGCTCATAGTTGAGATAGAGCTTTGCTCATCCATTACAGATCTACTCCACGAGAGAGACCGCGGCCCCTCTACGGAGAAGATCCCCTTGGATTCAAGACCCCCTCTTGGGTGTCCCCATCAAGACCTCCTCACGGAGAAGAACCGGTTACCCTATGTATCGTCCCTTGTTGATCGTGGATCGTGTATCTCTTTTGTGCTCTTGGATCTAGCGCATGTGTGATCATATTCGTGTTGGTTGAGTGTTTCTCTTGTTTTCCCCCGTGATTTCCCTCGTGTTCTTCCGCGCGTTCTTCGTGTTCCTCGTAGGGATCCTCTCCAAACGTGAAAGATCGGCCCCTAGGGTTCCGCCCTACATCATCTTGGTATCATGAGCCACGTTGATCACGTTTTTGGAGCCCCTACCCTTTGTTTTCTAGCTTGATTTTGTTGATTTCGTCCTAAATCCGAAAATCCCCACCAAAAATAGCCCCCAATTTTTTTTGTGATTTGTTGGTTTGGATGATGTTTTGTTGGTTTTGATCCATGGATTTGCTTGGTTTCATGTCGATCTAGCATCTCCCCAAGTTTCCCCACTTTCTATCCACAAAATCTCCCCAATTTTGACTTTGGAAATCGAGTTTTTCCGCCCCCATTCTCAGATCTGGAATTTAGGGTTCGTCCCGGGAGAAATTCCACGACCCCCAAAACTTCCGGACTCCCCCGGAACTTCCGTCCCATCCCCGGAACTTTCGGGCTAAGCAGAAAGTTTACCCCAAAAATCCCCAGACTCCCCGCACTTTTTCCGCGACCCCCGGAACTTCCGGCCACCCCCCGGAACTTCCGGAGCCCGGAACTTCTGGCCCTAACCCCGGAACTTCCGGCCTAAACAGAAACATTCCCCGAAATTTCAGCATCAGCCTTTTTCACCGTTTTCATCACAACTTTTCGCTCCGAACTCCGATTTGAGTGTTCTTTGGCTCGTTTTGAAGCTATCGACATGCCCGAGGTCCCACCTTGGTTTCACCACCTTTTGACACCATCAAATTTTTGGTACTTTGGCATCTTTGCCTAGGGCTTCCACCACATCATCCGCAACTTAACCCTTTTTGTTCCCCATAGCATTTGAGGTTGTTTGAGTAGTGACTTGAGTCTCCTAAGGTGTTTTGGCTACTTAGGGACCGTGCTTTCAACTCCGACACCATGTATAGTCCACCACCATAACCTCCACTTCCGCATTGCCTAGTGCAACACCACCGCATTCCGCTACCGCCTATTTGACATTTCACTTTTGAGATTTTGAGTTCGCGGTTTTTCCATTTCCTAAGGTGTTTCGGCTACTTAGGGACGAGTCTCCATCATCTTGGTATCTACATCAAGAACACCGCCGCTCATCATCGCCATTGACGGTAACCTCTATATCATCTTGTTATAGTGGTATCACTCCATTGTATGTTCCCTTGCAATTGCATTGTTAACACCTAGCCCATTTTGCGTCACTTGCCTATCGAGACTAGACATTTGAGTATTGCCGGCAATGTTACTTGTGCACATTAGTGATCATCGATCTACACGTTCCATTGCATACATACCATCCCATATTGGTATCATCTTGGTATCATCATATCATCTCGTGTGCCACAAGTTTGTTCCCGCATATACACAATTGCTATCTTGGTTTGTGCATTGTGCAAAAGTGGCCATACAAAAAAAAATATATAAAAAAAGAATAAGGTTTTAAGCAAAGAAAAAGAGAGAGCAAAGAAGCTTGTAAGCAAATGCCATAGCACCATACCACATTGCACATAAGATTGTCATATCCGATCATCTTGGATCATCTTGAGAAACACCGGGAACCATACATATATAGCATACTTGGGATAGAAAGCTTATCCATTTTGCATCTTATAGGTTGTGCACAAGTGTCGTATCCGCCTATTGAGCAATCGTGCTAGCGTCTCTCTTGAGTTGTGCAACACGAGCGTTTTCCGTGGACTCCACATTTTGTGCTCATTCCTTGGTTGCACGACCCCATTTATCTATCCGTGTGTGTGTTTTCGTGTGCCACATATTGCTATTGGTCTACTTGTTACATTTGCGAATTTGTGAATCTCTTTCAACATTATTGACTGTTGCTAACATTTTTGCATCAATTTTTGTGCCACTATCCTCACCGAGCTCCACCATAAGCCTTATTTGTGTAGGTGTGAGAAACCGACAAGAATTGGAACCAATTGTGCTATTTCCTTGTTACACATTGAGTGATCATTGATCCATTTTCAACATTGGTCAAGGTACATTTGGTATGAGTTCTTCTCTTTCTCCCACTCATATTTGCTCGAGTCTTGTGATAGATAGGCAAGGCATTTCATCTCTAGTCTTTGACAACAACGACGGCGCGAACAACTACATCACCAAAGCGTCCATCTTCGATCTGCAACGACAAATGCAAGGCACACAATCTACCTTGCGAGAGTGCCTCGACAACCTCGCCATCGACATACACCACTCCGAAGCAAGGAAAAGGGACTACATCGACACCAAGTTGGGCGAGCTAAAGGATCAACTACGAGACATGGTGGCCGACTACAAGTCTTCTTCCCCTTCATCATCCT
Source organism: Triticum aestivum (assembly GCF_018294505.1). Lineage (NCBI taxonomy): Eukaryota > Viridiplantae > Streptophyta > Magnoliopsida > Poales > Poaceae > Triticum > Triticum aestivum. The sequence goes on along the minus strand of NC_057799.1, from coordinate 271,651,499 downwards.
CAAGGCGGCGGCAAGCAAGTCGATCATCTTCGGAGCGCAAACAAGATGCAAGCACAAGTCGTCCACGTCCACATCTCCATGGCGACCATCACCAACATCGTCATGAAGGGCAAGACACCTCCAAGCATCATGTGCACAACAACGACGAACGACATCTACTACAAGCTCAAGCACGACAACGACATCATCAACATGAAGATGATCAACAAGCGCAAATGCACAAGTCCCAACAAGCCCTACTTCACTCCAAGTCCAAGCTTCATGAGCATAAGAGAAGACCGCGAGACGAGCACCACCAAGATGGAGCTACAGTTACAACAACCACTTCGGCATCTTCGCCAAGTGCTATCAAGGCATCTTCGCCTTTGGACGTACGGCATCTTCGCCTACATCCCACGAGTTCGCCTACATCGACATCTTCAACAACGAGGAGACCACCTACAAGTAAGGGCGACACTTCCATCTTTGGAAGCCCCTCAAGAAAGATGGCCGAGCATGGGAAATTCCCTTCGGTCATGGAGACGAGCTACGAGGTGCCACATCATATGGGCCTCCAACAACAAGACGGCGACAAGAAGGTTGACCATGGGACTATCCCTTCAACCAAGGTGGCGATAGGAGTTGAGCATGGAGACAATTGCACCAACACCTCTCCGACACCCACATATGACGAGATGACCCAATTTCCATGTGAGGAGAGCCACTACCACATGAGTGACATGAGTGACTCCACCATATGTGACATTGAGTGCATTTCCTATGAGAGGATGAGTGTGACCACCACTAGCCCCACACTTGAGAGCATGCCACACATCCTATGTGATGTTGAGAGCCATTTGAGTGACTCCACCAACCATACAAGTGAGAGCATCATATTGGGAGTGAGTGAGCCACAACACTTAGTGAGCGAGGTAGTTGACACGACATGTGAGACCACTATGATTTCTAACGACTTATCCTCTACTCCTAGTGTGTTTTCTTTGGTGCTAGGTCTCCTACATGACGACATGCCTACCCTCGACGAGTCCATACCTCCAATGGAGACGACGAGGGCCATGGTGGACGATGATGCACCACCCACATGGTTCCATCAAGATGAAGATGACAACGAGTGGATCTTCGACACCTCACCGACAACACATGAGCGATGCTCCAAAGGTAACATAGGTGATGGTGCTTCTCTTGTGCCACTAGTGGACTATCTCACCAATGATTGCTTGCATGATGTTGATCCACCTATTACCATGCTTCTTGCTAGTGCGACTTCCTCATGTCATGACTTACCAATTTATGATGACTATGATGATGAGCATGTTGAGTTGCCAAGTTGTGATGCTATGCTCCATAGGATATCATGTGAAAATTCTATAGGTCACGTCATGTTTGACAATCCTTTGAACTTGCCATATGCTATGAGTGAGATCTCCCATATTGCTTCATTTCAATCTCAACATAGTAACTATGCATGCCCCATTAAAATAAATCCCATTTGCACTTATGGCATAGATGACGAGATGATGGTCATTGGCTTTTGTTTTTCATGTGATGATATTGCTAAGCTTCCTTTACATGATTTGCGCAATTCATCTACTATGCCATGCCATGACCACATAGAACCAAATATGCTTTGTTGGATGTTGTAAATATTCTCCATGTGATGTTTCTACTAATGATCATGAGGAGACCCCCATAGTTTCCTCATACATATTAGGAGATTTTGATGCATTCCATACTTTACATGATTCCCATGATTGCTTGCACCATATGCATTCCATGAATAACAATGTTCTACATATTTCTCATGATGCATTACATCCTTTGAGTCTCCATTATGCTATACATAACAACAAACCTCTCATGATGGATGACATATTTCTATATCGCGCATCTCATTTATTTGAACATTGGATATTTGGTGCTAACCAACACAAGCACGTGCGCATCATGATGGATGATATGTACATATACCATGCACACACAATTTTCCCTTTGCCTTTGTTTTGTGTAGCTACTTATGAACACTCGTCAACCTCACAATCCCATGAGTTGACGAAACGAGCTCTTGAGAGCAATGACGATTTGGGATCCCGTGGACTATCCTTACCACCATTCCCTTCGCGCAAGCACTACGCGCATCTCTTTTACTTGTCTCTCACACGGCTATGGGCTATCTACCATTTGTCACCTTATGCTCATTTTTTCGTGTTCACTTTGCATGTTATGCTTGCTTCTATGCCTTTGCCATGCAATTGTGACCCTTGCTTGCATTTACCCATGATTCACAATTATGCTACTTCTATGTGTATTTTCATGCTTGGTGGAGATCCTTGTTGCTATTGCCATGTTTATCATGTGCCTCATGCTATTGATGCTATTTTGCTCATATCTTGCCTTCATGCTTGTGATATGTCTCGTGCATTATTCATGCCCACTATTTGCACACATGACATGCTTGACGTGATTCCCTCTAGTACGTTGCATCTTCGCACTACTAGCTTGCTTGACTTGATCACTATGATTACTTGCTTGGTTGCATCACCCATGTTCCATTCTTACTCGCTTTCTTGGGTTGATGACATATATGTTCACGCCTCTCACGTGATATATCGTGATCTTTGTCTCTTGTCTCCATTAGTTGCACCTCTCATATGCCATTGTAGTGAGTGCATCCATGCTATGCTTATTCATCTTGGAGACTTGGACATATTACTTGTGATGCATGCTTGTTTGATTGAGCACATTGTATTTGGTTGTTCTCGCATCATATGCTTCCATACAATGCCACCTTCCCGTGTACCTTCTTATGATAAGAATGATGAGGACACTTGTTGGGTATCTCACCACACGAATGATAGGTTTTGCACTTCCGCTAAACTCATTTGTTTTTCCGAGTGTTTGTCATGTTCTTCCATTTTGAAGGATTCACAAGGTGCTACCGTCATGAGACAACTTGGTTATGTGAAGGCATACATGACACGCGACACCAACATTTTCGACATCCTCATAAAGGTGAACTCCTTCCCTTTGAGTCATCCTCAATTACGCATATTGGATGGGTCATTCTTTCATCGTTTTCTCCTTCTTCTTGTCTACATGATACATATATTGGATGGAGGACCAACATTGGAGATGGACCCTATGGACCTTCAAGTTGAGGAATGCCACGACATCGAGCATTGGTACATCAACACTCCTTTGACACATTGCACCAACACATACATATTTGTTGATTGTGTTCCCATATGTCATGCTCGATGGACATATCATACCCATTGCAAATTTGCATCTTATGCATGGATTGACTCACCTTATGATTGCCTTGTTGCATCTTGTATTTCTATGTCATCCATGATATATGAGCTTGTCATTTCCTTAGCAAATTTGTTGTGATCTTTCTTGATGGCATATTCATACATCATGATCATATTGCCTACCATCAATTGCATGATTACATACACATATTGAGCATCCATTGCCATATTCATGCTATTGATAAACCGTCTCACTATGACATCATTTTGCACCGTAGTTGCATTGATCACTTTCACAATACATTTGTGTGCACAATGAATGATTTTTCTCCCATGAATGCTTTGCATATCATTCTATATCATCTTGATAAGCTTCATGTGCTTTGTCGCGAACAATCTTGTTGCACGGACTCATTCTTACATGATGGACATTTTGTGTGTGCTAACTATTGTATTTACAAGTGTCGCTTGTGTTTGCTCTTTTTGCATGTCTATCACTCTGGTGACACCTTGGAATACTTGGATTGCGCCATGCCTTCCACTTCGTCCAACTACAAGTCCGTCCACGACAACTGTTTCAATGCTGATGAGGTTTTCGATCCGAGGTCGGATCTTTCCCGAGGGAGGGAGATGATGCGGAGCATCCCACGTTCATCCCCATGTACACTCCGACTACTCTCCAAGCCCCAAGAGGACATACGATGAGACCTCGACCATACGCCTTTGGACACAAGGTGAACTCACTCCTCTTCGAACCGTCACTTTCCTCAGGTGAGACATGGCTACTACCTCATGCATGGACCTTGCATACACTCAGGTACAACCGTGACGACCATGGAGGATCCAAGGACCAAGGCCAAGCATGGAAGAGGAGAAGGAAGAAGAAGCAGGGACAAGCTTCTGGAAAGCCCGGAACTTCCGGCCTCAGCCCGGAACTTCCGGCCCCCGGACCCTCGGGCCTGCCCGGAACCTCCGGCCCCCGGAGTCCAGACCAGCCCCGAGCGCGCCAACTCTCTGGATAGCCCGGAACCCGGCCGGAACCTGCCCGGAACTTCCGGAGCCCGGAACTTCCGGCCTGCCTGCGTGCAAAGACTCGGGCCGAAGCCCATGTATCCCTTTCCCACTTACCCCTTCGTGGCTTAGACTATAAATAGACCACCCCCTCCTCCTAGTTAGGGTTAGCATTGGTTTAGCTCATAGTTGAGATAGAGCTTTGCTCATCCATTATGGATCTACTCCACGAGAGAGACCGCGGCCCCTCTACGGAGAAGATCCCCTTGGATTCAAGACCCCTCTTGGGTGGCCCCATCAAGACCTCCTCACGGAGAAGAACCGGTTACCCTATGTATCGTCCCTTGTTGATCGTGGATCGTGTATCTCTTTTGTGTTCTTGGATCTAGCGCATGTGTGATCATATTCGTGTTGGTTGAGTGTTTCTCTTGTTTTCCCCCGTGATTTCCCTCGTGTTCTTCCGCGCGTTCTTCGTGTTCCTCGTAGGGATCCTCTCCAAACATGAAAGATCGGCCCCTAGGGTTCCGCCCTACATCAATAGATCATTGAAACCCTTTATACCAGCCTAAGGCAATCACAATCGATCGTTTGGCGGAGTTCGAATGGATGATGTGGACTACCTTGTTGAGGGCAACCCGATGGATGATTTCTTCTTATCATCGGAAATGGAAGGGACCCATGGCAGACTAACACAATGACGGGTGCAAGCTGGGAACAAAATGCAAATACTGGGAATGACCCAACCATCATATCTGCCTGAGATTCAGATCTGGTTGGTAACGGGATATTTCAGACAGCATGTCTGGAGAAGAAAGTTTGCGACACAAACCAACGGGATGACGTTGCGAGATTCTCAGGAAATGAACTACGGTAGCAAGCTCCAAAACATGAGCTGGTTCTGCTACAAACCTGTGAACATGCTGTCCAAAACAAGCATGACCACGTAGTAGTCTTATAATAAAACACTACCGAGTTCAGGTGGGGAACCATCATCAAATATATCAAAGTCCTTGTATAAGCCCCGGGTCTTAAGAAGGAGCTTCTTTTCCTTGAACAAATCAATCAGTGGCTTGGTGTGCTAGGGAATACATATGGAGTGGAGGTAATTAATCTACCAAACCATAGAATACATTTGCACATGCATAACTGACTTGGGATGGTACTAGAGGAAACAAAGACAATCTTTCTCGAACTCACGGCGGCAATTTGCACCAAATGCACATGAATTCGAGGAGGTCACTTCTTCCATCCAAGCATAAGCTTCATGAACGGAACACGAAGGCATTGCTTACAAAGTTTCCAACACTAGGTTGATGTTCAACGTGAATCCTGGGGGAGACAAAATGCTGCTGACGGACTCAATAGCAACTCATTGGAATTTCCATATCATTGGACTTCCACCATCATGTGAACACGGTGATAGTATTGGTCAGACCAAAAGATGTAATGGTGTATGCTCGAGGGATCAACCACGAGTAAGACAACATTACGAACATCGTTGGTTCTGATTTGACTTGACGATAGCCCATACTCAAGTCAAAGTTTTGACAAGACAATAGATCCAATAACTGATCACGAGGACCAATTGGTGAAGATATCATCTTTCTTCAACACACACACAAACACAAAGATATCCCTTCAAAAAGAACCAAATTCGGCAAAGCTTTTTATCTTCCAACTCTCCAAGTTGTTGTTTAGCTTAACCAACTAGCCCAGGGGTATCCAACACAGATTCTTGGAGATGGGGTGGTTTAGAGGAAAACCAACTTGATCACGAACTCAACATAGAGGTTAGGTGACAACCTGGTAACACTTCCGAGAAGATATTCGGAAAATCACGAACCGCCGATATGTTACTAAGCTCGAGAACAATCTTGCTTTTCAGAGCAAGACGATATGATCAAATAAGCAAGGGATTGAATAATCCTCACTCATTGATCGAGGAGTGCACCAGAAATAAGGACTAGGTAGCACGATCAGTCCTAGGATGGTGATTCAATAACCAACACGCTAAGGATGAGAATATTGTCCAATAACTACCAAGCAACGGACTTGCTAGGAGTATTGATTTCACGCATCACAGTTCACTTGTCTGCATTCTGGTTACAATAACACGGAACCAAGGAATGAAGCAATGATGGCGAGAAGTATCACTGCGTCAAGAATTCATAAGAGATGGTGCAATCCCTATGATATTCTTGACATAAATAGGGTAATACTCCAAGGTAGAATAGAACAAAAGCTGGATTAGCATTTTGATCTACACAACACAACTACTTTGACCCAATCCTGGATATGGATGAGGTACTGGAGTTTGTTTCTCCTAGTCATTCCGGAATAGAATGGCTTGATGGACCACAAGGATAATAGGCATCGATGAACACGATCGCACACATACTCTAGACTATCGATTGATAGACAATGGTTGGAATACAAGTAAAGAGTAACAACTCAAGGAACATATATCTTTCTGAGTTGTGGATGCATAGCTTAGTACGTCGAGCAAAACTCAACATTTCTTCCGGATAACCCGTGCAGAACGGTAGAACTGGCAGATTCACAATGTAGAATGGAGAACTCATTAAGAGCACTCTGGTTGTGATCTTTTGGTTCAAAGAACTTCTGCCATAAGCGGTTCATGGTAATTGGAAGAAGGATGTACCACAAACCTCGAGGACTATCGCAAAGGTTACTAATATCCTAAAGGAACTAGCAACACTATCAACATGAGGTAAGTAGGGTGAATCTCGGGTTCAAGAACCCAGGAATAGAATACCTACTAACTAATAACATCACGGGATGCTTTTGAGAATGATGGCCAGAATCATCACACAGGGAACACAAAACATGTTAGATTACTAGGTGATCCTGACACCTAGGGTCATAATAATAGCTCCAACCTATATACTGAGGTAGTGAAGCACCTCAACTCACTGGTTTAGTGTGGTTGATCTGGCCCAAAAGGACATCGGGAACGGGGAGGAAGGCTTTGCAAATGCATTAGATTGTTTAGAGACCCTGGATGACTCGGACAGCATAACGGCTGTAAATGCTCAAAAAGATTTGAGACATCCTGCAAAATAGTGGCATGTCTACGGATTAGTAACACGTGATCCTGATAGAAAGATGAGAAGCCTAGTTCTTAATCCCTGTACAAGAGAAGAGGATGACTCAGATCAGAAGGGCATAAGGTAAAGGAGTAAAAAGAGACTTACGTTCCATCCCACAATCAATTCCCCTACATATTACTAAAGCATTTCTAGACTCAACTTCGACCAGTTTGGCTTGGTAATCCTACAGGCAGTCAGGCTCTGATACCAAAGCTGTCAGGACCCTGATTCCAAGTCACATCGATCTAGCCGGTAACACCTCATATCACTTTGCGGCCTCACGCACGGTATTCCCACGGGTGTCGCCTTACCATGGCCCGGGACCGTTTGCGCCTTTTGGCTCACGTATATGATAGTGTCGCTAGCATCCATATGACAGAGAACCCGGGCCGACATGACTAGTCGTGAACCCAAAGTGGCACTAACTTACGGGGACACGCATACATGAATCAACATCGAGCATGTCAGTCAGCAGCATGCGAATCCGGGCTGTAGCACTAGGCTAACAGGACTCCGGTGAACCGGGGTGTAGCAGGCTAGGCAGGACTCTGGATGTCACCGCATGACATTTCGCCGAAGGGACAGACACAGGAACGAAGTGAATCACATGCCGGCCAGTCAAGTGTTCCGGAGCAGTAGTGCTAGGCTAGCAGGACTCCGGTGAACCGGGCTGTAGCGGACTACTATGGCTCATGGAAACACAAGACTACATTTCCCCATAAGAGAGGCTACCAAGGATAAACAACTAGGTTGTCGGATCCCATACATACCAAGCATTTCAATCATACACACAATATGCTCGATATGTGTAAATACAACATGGCATCACAACATAACTCTACGACTCAAGTATTTATTCATTAGGCTCCGAGGAGCCAAGTATTACAATCATGGTCTCATGACCCAACATACAGAGCATACAAGCATCGAGCGGAAGCATAAACATGTCTGAGTACAGACAACTACAAATGAAAAAGGCTGAGAAGCCTGACTATCTACAAGACCCTCCAAGGGTACAAGATCGTAGCTGAGGTAACAAGCTAAATGTCGAAGTCCACGCGGAACTACTAGCAAGACTGACGTCCCTCTGCAAAACATAAAATAGGCAAACGTGAGTACAAATGTACCCAGAAAGACTTACATCAGAACTATCTACATATGTATCAGTATCAAAAGGGGGGTGGTGGAGTTTAATTGCAGCAAGCCAGCTTTGACTCAGTGGCTATCCTGAACTACGAATGCTGGTAACTCTTTTGAGGTGGCGCACACGAGTCCACATATTCACCATATCAATACACCACTATGGATCCGCTCCCGTCTCCCTACGAGAAGGCCATCCATAGCACTCACGCTTATCTTGTGATTTTTAGAGTATCCACTTTCGCTTGTCTATGAACTGTATAGGCAACCCAGAGGTCCTTTACCGCGGATGCGGCTATTCGAATAGATCATGTTAACCCTGCAGGGGTGTACTTCTTCACGCACGCTCTCACCACTTACCGCCGTTTACACGACATGTACTCGGCAACCTTCAAGCGGAAGCCCAACGAGGGTGTCGGCCACGGCCAACCTAAACACTCAAGTCTCTAGTCCAAGTTTATCGCCTATTCAGGATACATCCACAGGGAGTCCGGCCGAGGTTTCCACATACGGCCCCGAACGATGTGTACAGGGTTCCGCGACACCAAACAGGCGCCCGGTATACCCGGCCACGTGCCTACCGGATCACAGCCCACCCCTCGGGTCAGCGCTGCGCACGGCCTCCAGCATACTACAAACACCAGAAACTACTTACAACTCCTCGACAGAGGACAAGGGTGGTTAAGAAGTCGAGAGGGTCCATTGGTTTCGGGCCCAATGCATGGTAGTAGCTGTTCATGGATCACAACACACAGAACTCAGTTCCTGAGGACGTTTCAATGAGACAACCCACCATGTACTCCTACATGGCCTCTCACCGCTACCTTTACCAAGTCGTGCTCACACAGTTAGCTCACACACAGTAGGACATGTTCATCACCATTCCAATTCATCCCCGGTGAATCAGACCTGACTCAACTCTAAGCAGTAGCAGGCGTGACAAACAAGCATGAATGAGTAGGCACATCAGGGCTCAAACAACTCCTACTCATGCTAGTTGGTTTCATCTATTTACTGTGGCAATGACAGGTCATGCAGAGGAAAAGGGGTTCAACTACCGCAGCAAGTAACAGATGAATCGTTGTTGTCCTAATGCAGCAAAAAGAGCAGGAGCGAGAGAGTGGGATTGTATCGGAATGAACAAGGGGGTTTTGCTTGACTAGCACTTCTGAAGATAGTATAGTTATTCATCGGTGTCATCGATCTCATTGTCGAAACCACGTCTATCGAGAGGGGACAAATACCGGCAACAGAGAAAGAAACGCAATCAATGCAATGCACAATATAATGCATGATCATGACATGGTAAAATGAGTGTGTTGGGCTAATGCAACTACAACCAGATGGGTTTGAGCTATTTTGAACCAAAGATTCAAAGTTCAAACTCATTTGTGATCTTAAATAGTGCTTTATCATGTTTTGCACTAAACAGCAAGTTAACTTGTTTAAACATGCATGAAACCAGTACAGATGGGTAGATTGTATTTTTCTGATAATTTTTCATATATAACTTATTTCATTCTGAGCTACGATTGAATTTCTATGATTTTTAGAAGTTAGCACTATTTTCTGGAATTTCCTGGATAAACTTAAATCTAGAAAATGTTTTACTGCGTCAGCATGACGTAGGTGTGACATCAGCAGGTCAACTGGGTCGGCCAGGTCAAACCTGATGATAGAGGCAAAGGTGTCCCGTCTTTCGATGAGATGATGAATATCGCTTTGATGGAAGTCGACTTTGACGATCCGACTACGAACGTGCGAGGACGTCGCGCCTTAGCAATCGCTAAACCAACTCCGAGAGGTTATCGACCACGCCGGAGCACGATCAACCTGACCACGAGGGTCTGTTTCCTGCGAGCAAACGAAGAACAGGCAAGAAACTGAGATTGCAATCTGGATATTGCGAATATAAGATGAAAGCTTTATTGATCAAGGTGGGGTTCTGTGACGCCTTTGTCTGGTCGCTGAACACAAACGAAGTACGCGAAGTTGCAGCTATGGCGAACTTTTAATCTAAACAAAACCCAAAGTCTAAACGACGCCCTAAGGGCTGTATATATGGAGGAAGAGGGGGGGAATTTCGTGGCCCTTGAGGAAGGGGTCCGAAACCAACCCTATCTCTTGTTTCCCCACACATACGGATTCTAAAAACAGCCTATACTTATGTATTTCGAAATTACATGGGCCTGGCCCAATAATAAGGTGACGCAGCACCTAGAATAGCCTCTGGACGAAAGTTATGAAGTAGCATCTTGTATATTTCGTCCAAGGCTTCATGCACGCATTATGGTGGCTTCAACGTCCTGAAATCATCACTTGTAACTCCGTTCTTGTTCCCCATGCGCATGCCATCATCTCCATGCTTGTTCTTGCTCCAATGTTCATCCTTCTCAAAGCTAGGCCCTTCATTTGTAAGCAAAACAAATGTATCCAATTTAGGCAGCATCATATTCTCATGAACATTAGAATCATTAGCAAGAAACGAAAGTACCTGGTAATTTAATTGGCGTGCGCGAGCTCTAGTAATTGGTCCAGTATGTATAGCAGCAGGGCCTGTGGGTGTAATAATTGTATTGATGTCCTCATCACTCGCTGGTTTCTATAGGCGTTTTGTGAGAGATTTTAGCACCATTGCTGCACCTCTCAACGAGCTTACAAAGAAGGATGTGCCTTTTGTTTGGGGTACCGCACAGGAAGAAGCCTTCACGGTATTGAAAGATAAATTGACACATGCTCCTTTACTCCAACTTCCTGATTTTAATAAGACTTTTGAGCTTGAATGTGATGCTAGTGGCATTGGATTAGGAGGTGTGTTATTACAAGATGGCAAACCTGTTGCATACTTTTCTGAAAAATTGAGTGGGCCTAGTCTGAATTATTCTACTTATGATAAAGAACTATATGCTCTTGTTCGGACTTTAGAAACATGGCAACATTATTTATGGCCCAAAGAATTTGTTATACATTCTGATCATGAATCTTTGAAACATATTAAAAGTCAAGCTAAACTGAATCGTAGACATGCTAAATGGGTTGAATTCATTGAAACTTTCCCTTATGTCATTAAACACAAGAAGGGTAAAGAAAATGTTATTGCTGATGCATTGTCTCGTCGCTATACTATGCTTTCACAGCTTGACTTCAAAATATTTGGTTTGGAGACCATCAAAGATCAATATGTGCATGATGCTGATTTTAAAGATGTATTGCAGAATTGTAAAGAAGGAAGAACCTGGAACAAGTTTGTCGTTAATGATGGATTTGTGTTCCGTGCTAACAAGCTATGCATTCCAGCTAGCTCTCTTCGTCTTTTGTTGTTGCAGGAGGTGATAGAGGCAAAGGTGTCCCGTCTTTCGATGAGATGATGAATATCGCTTTGATGGAAGTCGACTTTGACGATCCGACTACGAACGTGCGAGGACGTCGCGCCTTAGCAATCGCTAAACCAACTCCGAGAGGTTATCGACCACGCCGGAGCACGATCAACCTGACCACGAGGGTCTGTTTCCTGCGAGCAAACGAAGAACAGGCAAGAAACTGAGATTGCAATCTGGATATTGCGAATATAAGATGAAAGCTTTATTGATCAAGGTGGGGTTCTGTGACGCCTTTGTCTGGTCGCTGAACACAAACGAAGTACGCGAAGTTGCAGCTATGGCGAACTTTTAATCTAAACAAAACCCAAAGTCTAAACGACGCCCTAAGGGCTGTATATATGGAGGAAGAGGGGGGGGAACTTCGTGGCCCTTGAGGAAGGGGTCCGAAACCAACCCTATCTCTTGTTTTCCCACACATACGGACTCTAAAAACAGCCTATACTTATGTATTTCGAAATTACATGGGCCTGGCCCAATAATAAGGTGACGCAGCACCTAGAATAGCCTCTGGACGAAAGTTATGAAGTAGCATCTTGTATATTTCGTCCAAGGCTTCATGCACGCATTATGGTGGCTTCAACGTCCTGAAATCATCACTTGTAACTCCGTTCTTGTTCCCCATGCGCATGCCATCATCTCCATGCTTGTTCTTGCTCCAATGTTCATCCTTCTCAAAGCTAGGCCCTTCATTTGTAAGCAAAACAAATGTATCCAATTTAGGCAGCATCATATTCTCATGAACATTAGAATCATTAGCAAGAAACGAAAGTACCTGGTAATTTAATTGGCGTGCGCGAGCTCTAGTAATTGGTCCAGTATGTATAGCAGCAGGGACTGTGGGTGTAATAATTGTATTGATGTCCTCATCATCCTCCCCTACTTGAAATGAAGTCGTCCTCGACGGAAGCTCATCTTCCTCACCCAAATAAGGCTTCAAATCTGCAATATTAAAAGTGGGACTAACCCCAAAATCTGCAGGCAGCTCAAGTTTATATGCATTATCATTTATTTTCTCTAACACCTTAAAAGGACCATCAGCACGTGGCATTAGCTTTGATTTGCGCAAATCAGGAAATCTATCCTTACGCAAATGTAACCAAACAAGATCTCCAGGTGCAAACACAACATGTTTTCTACCCTTATCTCCAGCAAGTTTATATTTAGCATTCATACGCTCAATGTTTTCCTTAGTTAACTCATGCATTTTTAAGATCAATTCAGCACGTTGTTTAGCATCAAAATTAACCTTCTCCGAAGATGGAAGAGGCAACAAATCAATAGGTGCACGAGGTAGGAAACCATACACAATTTCAAAAGGGCACATCTTCGTAGTAGAATGCAATGAACGATTATAAGCAAACTCAATATGAGGCAAGCATTCTTCCCACATTTTCTTATTATTCTTCAAAACAGCCCTAAGCATAGTAGACAATGTTCTATTGACTACTTCAGTTTGTCCATCAGTTTGGGGGTGACAAGTAGTACTAAAAAGCAGTTTAGTCCCCAACTTAGCCCATAAACATCTCCAAAAGTGGCTAAGAAATTTAGTATCACGATCTGAAACAATAGTATTTGGCACACCATGCAAGCGAATAATTTCACGAAAGAACAAATCAGCAACATTAACAGCATCATCGCTTTTATGACATGGTATAAAGTGTGCCATTTTCGAGAATCTATCCACGACAACAAATATGCTATCCCTCCCCTTCTTTGTTCGAGGTAAACCTAAAACAAAGTCCATAGATATATCCTCCCAAGGAACACTAGGTACAGGCAAAGGCATATATAAACCATGAGGATTGAGTCGTGACTTAGCTTTTTGACATGTAGTGCATCGAGCAATAAGACGCTCAACATCCCGTCTCATCTTTGGCCAAAAGAAATGTGTAGCAAGTACGTCCTCCGTCTTCTTCACGCCAAAGTGTCCCATTAATCCTCCTCCATGCGCCTCCTGCAACAACAAAAGATGAACGGAGCTAGCTGGAATGCATAGCTTGTTAGCACGAAACACAAATCCATCGTTAACGACAAACTTGTTCCACATTCTTCCTTCTTTACAATTCTGCATTACATCTTTAAAATCCGCATCATGCACATATTGATCTTTGATGGTCTCCAAACCAAATATTTTGAAGTCAAGTTGTGAAAGCATAGTATAGCGACGAGACAATGCATCAGCAATAACATTTTCTTTTCCCTTCTTGTGTTTAATGACATAAGGGAAAGTCTCAATGAATTCAACCCATTTAGCATGTCTACGATTCAGTTTAGCTTGACTTTTAATATGTTTCAAAGATTCATGATCAGAATGTATAACAAATTCTTTGGGCCATAAATAATGTTGCCATGTTTCTAAAGTCCGAACAAGAGCATATAATTCTTTATCATAAGTAGAATAATTCAGACTAGGCCCACTCAAGTTTTCAGAAAAGTATGCAACGGGTTTGCCATCTTGTAATAACACACCTCCTAATCCAATTCCACTAGCATCACATTCAAGCTCAAAAGTCTTATTAAAATCAGGAAGTTGGAGTAAAGGAGCATGTGTCAACTTATCTTTCAATACGGAGAAGGCTTCTTCCTGTGCGGTACCCCAAAGAAAAGGCACATCTTTCTTTGTAAGCTCATTGAGAGGTGCAGCAATGGTGCTGAAATCTCTCACAAAACGCCTATAGAATCCAGCGAGGCCAAGAAAACTCCTCACGTGTGTGACCGTTCTGGGCTGCGGCCAACTCTCAATAGCTTCAATCTTGGCTTTATCAACTTCAATTCCCTGTGGAGTAACAACATAGCCAAGAAAAGATACTCGGTCGGTGCAAAAGGTGCACTTCCCAAGGTTACCAAACAAACGTGCATCACGTAGAGCAATAAAAACAGCACGTAAATGTTCCAAATGTTCTTCCAAAGATCTGCTATAAATCAATATGTCATCAAAGTAAACTACCACAAATCGTCCAATGAAAGCACGTAAAACTTCGTTCATTAATCTCATGAAAGTACTAGGTGCATTAGTTAACCCAAAAGGCATGACTAACCACTCATATAATCCAAACTTAGTTTTAAATGCTGTTTTCCATTCATCTCCCAATTTCATACGAATTTGATGGTAGCCACTACGCAAATCAACTTTGGAGAATATTGTAGAGCCACTCAATTCATCAAGCATATCATCTAGCCTGGGAATAGGATGACGATAACGAATAGTAATATTATTAATGCCTCTACAATCAACACACATACGTGATGTACCATCCTTTTTCGGCACTAGAATAATAGGAACAGCACAAGGACTAAGGGATTCGCGTATATAACCTTTGTCGAGAAGCTCTTGTACTTGACGCATAATCTCCTTCGTCTCCTCTGGATTGGTACGGTATGGTGCACGGTTTGGCAGTGAAGCACCGGGAATTAAGTCAATCTGATGCTCAATCCCTCGAATAGGCGGTAATCCCGGTGGCACGTCTTGTGGAAAAACGTCAGCGAACTCCTGCAAAATGTTAGTGACAGCAGGAGGCAAAGAGGAAGGCACGTCCTCGAATGAAAATAATGCCTCTTTGCACACAAAAGCATAGCAAACAGATTTGCTGAAATGTAGCTCATCAATATCAGATTTGGTGGCAAATAAACATGCACTTTTCAATTTAATGTCAGAAGCAACACTAGATGGTTTATTATTAGGCTTCATTTGTTGCTCAAATTCTTTTGCCACAATCTGATTTTCACTCTTATTCTTCTCCTGTTGTGCTTTATTAGCTCTATTAATATCATCTTTCAAAATGGAATCAGGAGTCATAGGAAGCAAAGTAATATTTTTATCCTTATGAACAAGAGTATAGTGATTGTTTCTACCATGGTATACAGAATTTTTATCAAATTGCCATGGTCTACCAAGTAATAAGGAACATGCTTGCATAGGTACCACATCACAATCAACATAATCAGCATATGTAGAGATACTAAAATGCACACGAACAGTACGTGTTACCTTAACCTTGCCGCTGTTGTTGAACCATTGGATGTAGTAAGGATGTGGATGTGGTCTTGTGGTGAGAGAAAGCTTCTCCACCATCTCCATGTTAGCCAAGTTGTTGCAGCTCCCTCCGTCTATTATGACGCGCACAGAACGTTCCTTCACAACTCCCTTGGTATGGAACAAATTGTGCCTCTGATTTTGCTCAGCTTGTGTGACCTGCACACTCAAAACACGTTGAGCAACTAAACATTCATACCTGTCAGCGTCTTCAGGAGCCATGTATTGCGTCTCATGATCAGAATCATCTCCACCATGTTCTTCACGTGTAATAAGAGCCAATGTTTCCTCATCATAGTCACTAGCGGACTCATATCCACCATCCGCGGTAGCAATCATCACACGCGGAGATTTGCATTCCCTCGCATAATGACCTCCTCCCTTACAACGACGACAAATAATATCACTTGTGTGCCCTGTTGATGCCATGGAAGAAGAAGAACGCTGTGCAGGCCCCGCAGGTGCGCTCTTGGCAGATAATGGTGGTTGTGCCTGTTTTCTTGTATCACGGCTGGAGGTGGCACCGGATGGAGGTGCTGGCGCAGTTGAAGTAGAAGATGCACGTGGTGTCCATGATGAAGGTCGGCCTGCAGAAAAGTTAGTTCGCGCCAATGCTTGTCGATCCTGCACTTCACGTTCAGCTTTACAAGCAAGATGGAATAAACGAGTGATATTAGTATACTCCTTATAGTCTAGAATGGTCTGAATCTCTCTATTTAATCCACCCAGAAAATGGTGGTGGTGTATCACATCAATACAATTGTTACACCCACAGCCCCTGCTGCTATACATACTGGACCAATTACTAGAGCTCGTGCACGCCAACTAAATTACCAGGTACTTTCGTTTCTTGGTAATGATTCTAATGTTCATGAGAATATGATGCTGCCTAAATTGGATACATTTGTTTTGCTTACAAATGAAGGGCCTAGCTTGGAGAAGGATGAACATTGGAGCAAGAACAAGCATGGAGATGATGGCATGCGCAAGGGGAACAAGAACGGAGTTACAAGTGATGATTTCAGGACTTTGAAGCCACCATAATGGGTGCATGAAGCCTTGGACGAAATATACAAGATGCCACTTCATAAATTTCGTCCCGAGGCTATTTTAGGTGCTGCGTCACCTTATTATTGGGCCAGGCCCATGTAATTTCGAAATACATAAGTATAGGCTATTTTTAGAGTCCGTATGTGTGGGGAAACAGGAGATAGGGTTGATTTCGGACCCCTCCACCAAGGGCCACGAAATTCCCCCCTCTTCCTCCATATATACAGCCCTTAGGGCATCGTTTAGACTTTGGGTTTTGTTTAGATTAAAAGTTCGCCATAGCTGCAACTTCGCGTACTTCGTTTGTGTTCAACGACCAGACAAAGGCGTCACAGAACCCCACCTTGATCAATAAAGCTTTCATCTTATATTCGCAATATCCAGATTGCAATCTTAGTTTCTTGCTTGTTCTTCGTTTGCTCGCAGGAAACAGACCCTCGTGGTCAGGTTGATCGTGCTCCGGCGTGGTCAATAACCTCTCGGAGTTGGTTTAGCGATTGCTAAGGCGCGACGTCCTCGCACGTTCGTAGTCGGATCGTCAAAGTCGACTTCCACCAAAGC
This sequence comes from Triticum aestivum, assembly GCF_018294505.1. Taxonomy (NCBI): domain Eukaryota; kingdom Viridiplantae; phylum Streptophyta; class Magnoliopsida; order Poales; family Poaceae; genus Triticum; species Triticum aestivum. Next base: position 271,633,963 of record NC_057799.1, on the reverse strand, counting down.
GAAATCCACCATCTCATCGAAAGACGGGACACCTTTGCCTCTATCACTTGTGTGACCGTTTTGGGCTGCGGCCAACTCTCAATAGCTTCAATCTTGGCTTTATCAACTTCAATTCCCTGTGGAGTAACAACATAGCCAAGAAAAGATACTCGGTCGGTGCAAAAGGTGCACTTCCCAAGGTTACCAAACAAACGTGCATCACGTAGAGCAATAAAAACAGCACGTAAATGTTCCAAATGTTCTTCCAAAGATCTGCTATAAATCAATATGTCATCAAAGTAAACTACCACAAATCGTCCAATGAAAGCACGTAAAACTTCGTTCATTAATCTCATGAAAGTACTAGGTGCATTAGTTAACCCAAAAGGCATGACTAACCACTCATATAATCCAAACTTAGTTTTGAATGCTGTTTTCCATTCATCTCCCAATTTCATACGAATTTGATGGTATCCACTACGCAAATCAACTTTGGAGAATATTGTAGAGCCACTCAATTCATCAAGCATATCATCTAGCCTAGGAATAGGATGACGATAACGAATAGTAATATTATTAATGCCTCTACAATCAACACACATACGCGATGTACCATCCTTTTTAGGCACTAGTATAATAGGAACAGCACAAGGACTAAGAGATTCGCGTATATAACCTTTGTCGAGCAGCTCCTGTACTTGACGCATAATCTCCTTCGTCTCCTCTGGATTGGTACGGTATGGTGCACGGTTGGGTAGCGATGCACCGGGAATTAAGTCAATTTGATGCTCAATCCCTCGAATAGGTGGTAATCCCGGTGGCACGTCTTGTGGGAAGACGTCAGCAAACTCCTGCAAAATGTGAGTGACAGCAGGGGGCAAAGAGGAAGGCACGTCCTCGAATGAAAATAATGCCTCTTTGCACACAAAAGCATAGCAAACAGATTTGCTGAAATCTAGTTCATCAATATCAGATTTTGTGGCAAGTAAACATGCACTTTTCAATTTAATTTCAGAAACAACACTAGATGGTTTATTATTAGGTTTCATTTGTTGCTCAAATTCCTTTGCCACAATCTGATTTTCAGTCTTATTTTTCTCCTGTTTTGCTTTATTAGCTCTATTAATGTCATCTTTCAAAATGGAATCAGGAGTCATAGGAAGCAAAGTAATATTTTTATCCTTATGAACAAGAGTATACTGATTGTTTCTACCATGGTGTACAGAATTTTTATCAAATTGCCATGGTCTACCTAGTAATAAGGAACATGCTTGCATGGGTACCACATCACAATCAACATAATCAGCATATGTAGAGATACTAAAATGCACACGAACAGTACGTGTTACCTTAACCTTGCCGCTGTTGTTGAACCATTGGATGTAGTAAGGATGTGGATGTGGTCTTGTGGTGAGAGATAGCTTCTCCACCATCTCCATGCTAGCCAAGTTGTTACAGCTCCCTCCATCTATGATGACGCGAACAGAACGTTCCTTCACAACTCCCTTTGTATGGAACAAATTATGCCTCTGATTTTGCTCTGCTTGTGTGACCTGCACACTCAAAACACGTTGAGCAACTTAACATTCATACCTGTCAGCGTCTTCAGGAGCCATGTATTGCGTCTCATTTTCAGAATCATCTCCACCATGTTCTTCACGGGTAATAAGAGCCAAAGTCTCCTCATCATAGTCACTAGCGGACTCATACCCACCATCCTCAGTAGCAATCATTACACGCTGAGATTTGCATTCTCTCGCAAAATGTCCTCTTCCCTTACAACGACGACAAATAATATCACTTGTGTGCCCTGTCGATGCCATGGAAGAAGAAGAGCTCTGCGCAGGCCCGACAGGTGTGCTCTTGGCAGAGAGTGGTGGTTGTGCCTGCTTTCTTGTATCACGGCTGGAGGTGGCACCTGATGGAGGTGATGGTGAAGTGGAAGTAGAAGATGCACGCGGTGTCCATGATGAAGGTCGACCTGCAGAAAAGTTAGTTCGCGCCAATGGCTGTCGATCCTGCACTTCACGTTCAGCTTTACAAGCAAGATGGAATAAACGAGTGATATTATTATAATCCTTATACTCTAGAATGGTCTGAATCTCTTTATTTAATCCACCCATAAAACGTGCAAGCATAGCTTCATTCTCCTCAACAATACCACATCTAATCATGCCAGTTTGTAATTCCTGATAATATTCTTCTACAGAATTTTTTCCTTGTCTTAAACGCTGCAATTTTTGAAGTAATTCACGTTGATAATATGGTGGAACCCAACGAGTACGCATAGCAGTTTTCCAAGCAGCCCAAGTAGCTGGAACAGGATATAATCTACAATGTTCAGACCACCAAACACATGCAAAGCTAGTGAAAGCACAAACAGCAGCAGGAACACGTCTCTCCTCAGGATATTGTAAACATGTAAATCGTTGTTCAGTTTCTAACTCCCAAGTAAGATATATATCAGGAACATATCTACCCTCAAATGGTGGAATATTCAATTTCAGTTTAGGGAGATGGTCATGATCTCGTACCTGAGGTGGTGGTGCCGGCCTACCGTTGCGAATATATACCTGAGGTCGACCTGCTGGTGGTGGTGCTGGTGGCTGCACGTAGTTCTGATTTTGATCAACCTCATCCTCATAATCGCCCGCATAATCGTCATCCTCCTCAGCCGCCGCAGGAGCAGGAGCCAAAGAAGCATCAACAGTAGGGACAGCAGCACCCGAATTTTGACCAATCTCAATTGGAACGCGATGTGCCCGTCCCACTTGATTTGGAAGGCGGCGTTGGAGATGTGGTTGTTGTTGTTGTAGAGGTGCGACATGTGCAGCCGGTGGTGGTTGGGGAAGACGCTTGAGTAATTCAGTAAACTTGTCATCCAGCTTTGTCTCAAACGACTTCTCCACGGCATCTATCTTCTCCATAGCCTCTTAAAATCTGTTTAGCACATCTCCCACCTGGCCACTCATCATTTGCTGAAATTTATCATGCAACTCCTTGTTCGTCATGTTCTCCCAATCAGTCTCATCGGCTTGTGAACCTGCCATGGTTAGCAGCAATAGAAACACAAAAGAATATGATCCTGCAGACTACTAGAAGTGGTGGGATGGTGGTGTGTCACAAAACCTTCAAGCGAATCTCAAATTCTTACCAGTTCTTACCCAGGAGCAGGTGGTGATCGGCAACCGTTGTAGTCAAAAACTCTCAAAGCTTGGATATAGCGATTACCAGGGAGAGTCAAACGCACGATGTAGACTTATGTGGAGCTGGGAAGGCTTATAATATGGTAGCAAAATGGTAAGCAATAATCAATTCAGAGATGCAAAGTTGAATAAACGCTCAACGACGGTACTGTGCTGGTCCTAGGCTAGACCGTGCTAGAGACGCGAGCCTAGAACACTAACAAAATCACGGCGCTGCACGTAAACAAGGGAAAAGCACACTCAGGGATTTTTTTTTTCGCTCTTTTTTTTTTGCGCTC